>NC_069500.1:178161691-178277445 GCF_027579735.1 Bombina bombina
GTTCTCCTTGGAAATACCTTGGCCCCCCTTGTTTCTGCTTACGCTCCTATGGGTCCCGCGGATGTTAACCCTGTGACTACTCGTGCCCAGGTCCGTGCAGCAGAGACTGACCCACCTGCTGCTAAGCCCCAGGACGCTGAGCTCAGTAAATCTCTATCCGCTATTGATATGTGGGAGTCACGTTACAATGCGCTGATGAAGGAGAAGAGCCACGTAGAGGATGAAATGGTCACGTTAAATAATCATGTAACAGTGCTAGCGGGAGAGAAGAGGAGTGCAGAGGAAAAAGCACGTTTAGAACAGGAATCTCTGCTAGACCAGCTGCACCGACAGACTGCAGAAAACACCAGCTTGAGAGTGGAACATGAAACATTAAAGACAAACTTAGTGACACTGAAGGAGAAGCTGACGCTGGCTCATAGGGAGGTGCAGCAACTCAAGGGCACCCTATGTCAGTATGAAGGGATTGTGGATACCTATAAAGAGCAGGTACAAAAACCACGTAAAGAAGCCGATGATATTTTGAAGGACTGTTTAGCCCTAGTCGGGGCACTGAAGAGGTTGAACCCTTATTTATACAGACAGGGATTCTCTCTCATAACGGGAATACAGATGGATTGTCCCGGCAAACTGACATGCCTACCACCTCCTAGTCCGGTCATCCCCAGGTTGACCCGCCAAAGGGTCAAGCCGGGTCTGCCGGAGTGTTCCACAAGGGGGGAGCTATGTGACAGACCCTTCTGTCAGGACTGAAGGAGTTAACTGTGTTTGTTTAGCTTTAAGAAACTATTTTCTAAACACAAGTTGCTGGCTCCAGCTATAATTTAATTAGTGCTAAGCATTCTATTGTTTGATCATCTCCAGAGAGAAAACGCCTAAGTGATAAGAAGGGCCAAGAGTGTCTTGTGGTTGAAGTGTTTAAGTGATATAATTCTATTGTATCATGTCAAAGGGCTTGTTCCCTCCATGTAATGTACAACAGTCTTTCAACCCCCATCTGGGGGGGGGGGGTCAGACCTGCATAAATACTAGGCATAGCCTTTAATAAATGTCATTCTGTTTAAACCTGAAAACTGGCTGGTTTGTGAATTGCTGATTCCCTATGCAGGACGTTGTTCATCTGGTGTTAACCCTTGGTATCCTGTTGGTACCGTAACACAGTGTAATCCACCCTATCTGGTTTTCCATTCAGATAAGGTTGTTTTGCGTACTAAGCCTGGTTTTCTTCCAAAAGTTGTTTCCAACAAGAATATTAACCAGGAAATAGTTGTTCCTTCTCTGTGTCCGAAACCAGTTTCAAAGAAGGAACGTTTATTACACAATTTAGATGTTGTTCGTGCTTTAAAGTTCTATTTAGAAGCAACAAAAGATTTTAGACAAACCTCATCTTTGTTTGTCGTTTACTCTGGTAAGAGGAGAGATCAAAAAGCTACTGCTACCTCTCTCTCTTTCTGGCTAAAAAGCATTATCCGATTGGCCTATGAGACTGCCGGACGACAGCCTCCTGACCGAATCACAGCTCACTCTACTAGGGCTGTGGCTTCCACATGGGCCTACAAGAACGAGGCTTCTGTTGATCAGATATGTAAGGCAGCGACTTGGTATTCTCTGCACACTTTTGCCAAATTCTACAAATTTGATACTTATGCTTCTTCGGAGGCTATTTTTGGGAGAAAGGTTTTGCAAGCCGTGGTGCCTTCCATTTAGGTAACGTGATTTGCTCCCTCCCTTCATCCGTGTCCTAAAGCTTTGGTATTGGTTCCCACAAGTAATGGATGACGCCGTGGACCGGACACACCAATGTTGGAGAAAACAGAATTTATGCTTACCTGATAAATTACTTTCTCCAACGGTGTGTCCGGTCCATGGCCCGCCCTGGTTTTCCTAATCAGGTTGAATTTTTTTTTGTCTTTATACACTACAGTCACCACGGCACCCTATAGTTTCTCCTTTTTCTCCTAACCGTCGGTCGAATGACTGGGGGGCGGAGCTAGAGGGGGAGCTATATGGACAGCTCTGCTGTGTGCTCTCCTTGCCTTTCCCTGTAGGGGAGGAGAATATCCCACAAGTAATGGATGACGCCGTGGACCGGACACACCGTTGGAGAAAGTAATTTATCAGGTAAGCATAAATTCTGTTATTTAATATGATTTATTTCTGTGCAATTTACATACAATGATACCCATATCTTGGAAGAAGAAACCCTGAGAAACTTTTTTAGAGTCTTTAAATCCAAAAAAGGTCTGTAAATTCCTTCCTTTTTGGGAACAATAAAGAGATTGGAATAAAGCCCTTGACCCTGTTCTGACCTCAGAACTCTGACTAGTACACCCATAAACTCTAGTTCGATAAAATGACTGAAAGAAGGATTTTGCCTTCACAGGATCCTTTGGAAGAAACCTTCCCCTGGGAGGGTTCAATTTGAAACCAGTTCTGTATCAATGGGAAACTATTTCTCTTGTTAGGTGTATCCAGTCCACGGATCATCCATTATTTGTGGGATATTCTCCTTCCCAACAGGAAGTTGCAAGAGGATCACCCACAGCAGAGCTTCTATATAGCTCCTCCCCTAACTGCCATATCCAGTCATTCTCTTGCAAGCTCTCAACATAGCTGGAGGTAGTTAGAGGAAAGTGGTAAAATATAGTTAGTTTTTTCTTCAATCAAAAGTTTATTGTTTTTAAATGGTACCGGAGTGTACTATTTTATCTCAGGCAGCATTTAGAAGAAGAATCTGCCTGCGTTTTTCTATGATCTTAGCAGAAGTAACTAAGATCCACTGCTATTCTCACATATGTCTGAGGAGTGAGGTAACTTCAGAGGGAGAATGGCGTGCAGGGTATCCTGCAATAAGATATGTGCAGTTAAGTTTTTCTAGGGATGGAATTTGCTAGAAAATGCTGCGGATACCGGATTAATGTAAGTTAAAGCCTAAATACAGTGATTTAATAGCGACTAGTATCAGGCTTGCTATCAGAGGTATATACTCTGATTAATGTGCAATATAAAACGTTTGCTGGCATGTTTAATCGTTTTTATATATGCTTTGGTGATAAAACTTATTGGGGCCTAGTTTTTTCCACATGGCTGGCTTTATTTTTACCTAGAAACAGTTTCCTGAGGCTTTCCACTGTTATAGTATAAAAGTTACAGTTGGTGCAGTTAAAATTACAAACTGTGACATTCAGCTTCCCTCAGCAGTCCCCTGCATGCTATAGGACATCTCTGAAGGGCTCAAAAGGCTTCAAAAGTAGGAGCTGTGGCAGTTGTTATAACTGTTTAAAAAACATATTTTTCGTTTTGTTAATCTGTTTTTTTGTATTAAGGGGTTAATCATCCATTTGCAAGTGGGTGCAATGCTCTGCTAACTTGTTACATACACTGTAAACATTTCGTTAGTTTAACTGCCTTTTTTCACTGTTATTTCAAATTTTGGCAAAATGTGTTTCTCTTAAAGGCACAGTAATGTTTTTTTATATTGCTTGTTAACTTGATTTAAAGTGTTTTCCAAGCTTGCTAGTCTCATTGCTAGTCTGTATAAACATGTCTGACATAGAGGAAACTCCTTGTTCATTATGTTTAAAAGCCATGGTGGAACCCCATAGGAGAATGTGTACTAAATGTATTGATTTCACTTTAAACAATAAAGATCAGCTGTTATCTTTAAAAGAATTATCACCAGAGGATTCTGACGAGGGGGAAGTTATGCCGACTAACTCTCCCCACGTGTCGGACCCTTTGACTCCCGCTCAAGGGACTCACGCTAAAATGGCGCCAAGTACATCAAAGACGCCCATAGCGATTACTTTGCAGGACATGGCGGCATTCATGGATAATACCCTGTCAGCGGTATTAGCCAGACTGCCTGAATTCAGAGGAAAGCGCAATAGCTCTGGGGTTAGACGTAATACAGAGCGCGCAGATGTTTTAAGGCCCATGTCTGATACTGCGTCACAATATGCAGAAGCTGAGGAAGAGCTTCAGTCTGTGGGTGACGTCTCTGACTCGGGGAAACCTGATTCAGATATATCTACTTTTAAATTTAAGCTTGAGAACCTCCGGGTGTTGCTTGGAGAGGTTTTAGCTGCTCTGAATGACTGTGACACAATTGCAGTGCCAGAGAAATTGTGTAGACTGGATAAATACTACGCGGTGCCGGTGTGTACTGACGTTTTTCCAATACCTAAAAGGTTTACAGAAATTATTACTAAGGAGTAGGACAGACCCGGTGTGCCGTTTCCCCCCCCCCCTCCTATTTTTAGAAAAATGTTTCCAATAGACGCCACCACACGGGACTTATGGCAGACGGTCCCTAAGGTGGAGGGAGCAGTTTCTACTTTAGCAAAGCGTACCACTATCCCTGTCGAGGACAGTTGTGCTTTTTCAGATCCAATGGATAAAAAATTAGAAGGTTACCTTAAGAAAATGTTTATTCAACAAGGTTTTATCCTGCAGCCCCTTGCATGCATTGCTCCTGTCACTGCTGCTGCGGCGTTCTGGTTTGAGTCTCTGGAAGAGGCCTTTCAGACAGCTACTCCATTGACTGAAATACTTGACAAGCTTAGAACACTTAAGCTAGCTAATTCTTTTGTTTCTGATGCCATTGTTCATTTGACTTAACTAATGGCTAAGAATTCTGGATTCGCCATCCAGGCGCGTAGGGCGCTATGGCTTAAATCTTGGTCAGCTGACGTGACTTCAAAGTCTAAATTACTTAACATTCCCTTCAAGGGGCAGACCTTATTCGGGCCTGGTTTGAAGGAAATTATTGCTGACATTACTGGAGGTAAGGGTCATACCCTTCCTCAGGACAGGGCCAAATCAAGGGCCAAACAGTCTAATTTTTGTGCCTTTCGATACTTCAAGGCAGGTGCAGCATCAACTTCCTCTGCTACAAAACAAGAGGGAACTTTTGCGCAATCCAAGCCGGCCTGGAAATCTAACCAGGCCTGGAGCAAAGGCAAGCAGGCCAGAAAGCCTGCTGCTGCCTCTAAGACAGCATGAAGGAACGGCCCCCTATCCGGCAACGGATCTAGTAGGGGGCAGACTTTCTCTCTTCGCCCAGGCGTGGGCAAGAGATGTTCAGGATCCCTGGGCGTTGGAGATCATATCTCAGGGATATCTTCTGGACTTCAAAGCTTCCCCCCCACAAGGGAGATTTCACCTTTCGAGATTATCTGTAAACCAGATAAAGAAAGAGGCATTCTTACGCTGTGTGCAAGACCTCCTAATAATGGGAGTGATCCATCCAGTTCCACAGATGGAACAAGGACAGGAATTTTATTCAAATCTGTTTGTGGTTCCCAAAAAAGAGGGAACCTTCAGACCAATTTTGGATCTAAAGATCTTAAACAAATTCCTCAGAGTTCTATCGTTCAAAATGGAAACTATTCGGACAATCCTACCTATGATCCAGGAGGGTCAGTACATGACCACAGTGGATTTGAAGGATGCTTACCTTCACATACCCATTCACAAAGATCATCATCGGTTCCTAAGGTTTACCTTTCTAGACAGGCATTACCAGTTTGTGGCTCTTCCCTTCGGGTTAGCTACAGCCCCAAGAATTTTTACAAAGGTTCTGGGGTCTCTTCTGGCGGTCCTAAGACCACGGGGCATAGCAGTGGCCCCTTATCTAGACGACATCCTGATACAGGCGTCAAACTTCCAAATTGCCAAATCTCATACGGACATAGTGTTGGCATTTCTGAGGTCGCATGGGTGGAAAGTGAACGAGGGAAAGAGTTCTCTATCACCCCTCACAAGGGTTTCCTTCCTAGGAACTCTGATAGATTCTGTAGAAATGAAAATTTACCTGACGGAGTCCAGGTTATCAAAGCTTCTAAATTCCTGCCGTGTTCTTCACTACATTCCGCGCCCTTCGGTGGCTCAGTGCATGGAAGTGATCGGCTTAATGGTAGCGGCGATGGACATAGTGCCATTGGTGCGCCTACATCTCAGACCGCTGCAATTATGCATGCTCAGTCAGTGGAATGGGGATTACACAGATTTGTCCCCTCTGCTAAATCTGGATCAAGAGACCAGATATTCTCTTCTCTGGTGGCTATCTCGGGTCCATCTGTCCAAAGGTATGACCTTTCGCAGGCCAGATTGGACAATTGTAACAACAGATGCCAGCCTTCTAGGTTGGGGTGCAGTCTGGAATTCCCTGAAGGCTCAGGGATCGTGGACTCAGGAGGAGAAACTCCTCCCAATAAATATTCTGGAGTTAAGAGCAATATTCTCGCTAGCTTGGCCTCAGTTAGCAACCCTGAGGTTCATCAGATTTCAGTCGGACAACATCACGACTGTGGCTTACATCAACCATCAAGGGGGGACCAGGAGCTCCCTAGCGATGTTAGAAGTCTCCAAGATAATTCGCTGGGCAGAGACTCACTCTTGCCATCTATCAGCGATCCATATCCCAGGTGTAGAGAACTGGGAGGCGGATTTTCTAAGTCGTCAGACTTTTCATCCGGGGGAGTGGGAACTCCATCCGGAGGTGTTTGCTCAATTGGTTCATCGTTGGGGCACACCAGAATTGAATCTCATGGCGTCTCGCCAGAACGCCAAGCTTCCTTGTTATGGATCCAGGTCCAGGGACCCAGAAGCGACGCTGATAGATGCTCTAGCAGCACCGTGGTTCTTCAACCTGGCTTATGTGTTTCCACCGTTTCCTCTGCTCCCTCGACTGATTGCCAAAATCAAACAGGAGAGAACATCGGTGATCTTGATCGCGCCTGCGTGGCCACGCAGGTCCTGGTATGCAGACCTGGTGGACATGTCATCCTTTCGACATTGGCCTCTTCCTCTGAGACAAGACCTTCTACTACAAGGTCCTTTCAATCATCCAAATCTAATTTCTCTGAGACTGACTGCCTGGAGATTGAACGCTTGATTTTATCAAGGCGTGGCTTCTCCGAGTCAGTCATTGATACCTTAATACAGGCACGAAAGCCTGTAACCAGGAAAATCTACCATAAGATATGGCGCAAATATCTTCATTGGTGTGAATCCAAGAATTACTCATGGAGTAAGGTTAGGATTCCTAGGATATTGTCCTTTCTCCAAGAGGTTTTGGATAAAGGATTATCAGCTAGTTCTTTAAAGGGACAGATTTCTGCTCTGTCTATCCTTTTGCACAAGCGTCTGGCAGAGGTTCCAGACGTCCAGGCATTTTGTCAGGCTTTGGTTAGAATTAAGCCTGTGTTTAAACCTGTTGCTCCTCCATGGAGCTTAAACTTGGTTCTTAAGGTTCTTCAAGGAGTTCCGTTTGAACCCCTTCATTCCATTGATATCAAACTTTTATCTTGGAAAGTTCTGTTTTTGATGGCTATTTCCTCGGCTCGTAGAGTCTCTGAGTTATCAGCTTTACAATGTGATCCTTATCTGATTTTCCATACAGATAAAGTAGTTCTGCGTACAAAACCTGGGTTTTTACCTAAGGTAGTTTCCAACAAGAATATCAATCAAGAGATTGTTATTCCATCATTGTGTCCTAATCCTTCTTCAAAGAAGGAACGTCTTTTACATAATCTGGACGTGGTCCGTGCTTTAAAGTTTTACTTACAAGCGACTAAAGATTTTCGTCAAACATCTTCCCTGTTTGTTGTTTACTCTGGACAGAGGAGAGGTCAAAAGGCTTCGGCAACCTCTCTTTCTTTTTGGCTTCGGAGCGTAATACGCTTAGCCTATGAGACTGCTGGACAGCAGCCCCCTGAAAGGATTACAGCTCATTCTACTAGAGCTGTGGCTTCCACCTGGGCCTTTAAAAATGAGGCTTCTGTTGAACAGATTTGCAAAGCGGCGACTTGGTCTTCGCTTCATACCTTTTAAAAATTTTACAAATTTGATACTTTTGCTTCTTCGGAGGCTAGTTTTGGGAGAAAGGTTCTACAGGCAGTGGTCCCTTCCATTTAAGTACCTGCCTTGTTCCTCCCTTCATCCGTGTACTTTAGCTTTGGTATTGGTATCCCACAAGTAATGGATGATCCGTGGACTGGATACACCTAACAAGAGAAAACATAATTTATGCTTACCTGATAAATTTATTTCTCTTGTGGTGTATCCAGTCCACGGCCCGCCCTGTCCTTTTAAGGCAGGTCTAAATTTTAAACTACAGTCACCACTGCACCCTATGGTTTCTCCTTTCTCGGCTAGTTTCGGTCGAATGACTGGATATGGCAGTTAGGGGAGGAGCTATATAGAAGCTCTGCTGTGGGTGATCCTCTTGCAACTTCCTGTTGGGAAGGAGAATATCCCACAAGTAATGGATGATCCGTGGACTGGATACACCACAAGAGAAATAAATTTATCAGGTAAGCATAAATTATGTTTTTTAGACCCCATGGAGCTTGAACAGACTGAAGCCAAGTTTTCCCCTTACCAGAAGATTTAGATTGGGGACCACACCATCATGCTAACATGGAAGAAGAGACAGGTTTCTTGGACTGCTTAGACTTGTTCCATTTTGGATTTGGCTTCCATGAAAATCTGGAAGAACCCTGTCTTTGAGAAGGAGAGGAGGATTTTTGCTTCCTATGTTAAGGAGAGGAGCAAAAATTATTAGAAGCCCAGAATTTACCCTTAAACTTATCTTGAGAAAGAAAAGCTCCTTTACTTACAGTTACAGTAGAACTATCATCTAAACCAGGTCCAAACAAAACTTTTCCCTGAAAAGGAAGAGACAACAGCCTAGACTTAGAAACCATATCAAAATAAAAAAAAAATGTGATTACCACAAAAAGTGTGTACTTAATAGCATTTAACACATATTCACCACATAAATACCCCTGCAATAATTGTAATAAACTTACTTAAATCCAAAACCGTAGAGCAATATGTGTTTAATACTTAACTTTAATTGAAATAATAAAAAATGGTAGAGTAGAGTGAGTTTATATTAGTCAAAATACTGATGTTACTCTTGACATATTCATAATTTAGTATAATATACAGTAAGTGTAATGAGTAGCATATGGATTCATCCAAAATCAATTCAGCAAAAAAATGTTACGTTGTATAGGAAGAATATCACAGTGCACCATGCGTTTGCTAGTTTCTAAGTCTGCGCTCCACCACGTCACAGTATTCTCCAGCGCATCTGCACATTCTAAACGCTGCAAGTCTGTCACCAACCAAATATATATACTGTATATACACGATGCACTGTAATTTCTCCATCTTTCACAATTTTTTTGCCCTCCACCCCAGGTGAACCTTAAGGAATGAGGTTTACAATGGGGGCTTTGCCCCTTTGAACCCCCCAGGCAGAGGCAAAAAACAAATTATGCCCACCTGATAATTTAATTTCCATCTGTGGGAGGAGAGTCCACTGCTTAATTAATTACTTGTGAGAATTAAGAACCTGGCCACCAGGAGGAGGCAAAGACACCCCAGCCAAAGGCTTAAATACCCCCCAACTCCCCTCATCCCCCAGTCATTCTGCCAAGGGAACAAGGAACAGTAGGTGAAATATCAGGGTATAAACGGTGCCAGAATATTAAATTTAGATCCGCCCATTGGAGAAAATGGGCGGGAGCAGTGAACTCTCCTCCCACAGATGGAAATTAAATCATCAGGTAAGCATAATTTGTTTTCCATCTTAATGGGAGGAGAGTCCACTGCTTCATTACTTGTGGGAACAAATACCCAAGCTCTAGAGGACACTAAATGACAAAATGGGAGGGTCAAAGGAGGCGGACCCTATACTGAGGGCACCACAGCCTACAGAACCTTTCTCCCAAAAGCAGCTTCCGCTGAAGCAAAAACATCAAATTTGTAAAATTTTGCAATAGTATGTAAAGAGGACCAAGTAGCCGCCTTACAAATCTGCTCCACTGAGGCCTCGTTCTTAAAGGCCAAAGAAGAGGCTACAGCCCTAGTCGAGTGAGCCGTAATCCTCTGAGGAGGCTTATGTCCCGCTGTCTCGTAGGCCAAACGGATAGCGCTCCTCAACCAAAAAGACAGTGAAGTGGAAGAGGCTCTCTGCTCACTACGCTTCCTTTAATACACAACAAATAAAGACGAAGTTTGTCTGAAATCCTTTGTGGCCTGAAGATAAAACTTCAAGGTTCGAACCACATCCAAGTTATAAAGTAACCTCTCCTTAGACGAAGAAGGGTTAGGACACAAGGAAGGAACTACTATCTCCTTATTGATGTTACGATTTGACACAACCTTGGGAAGAAACCCCAACCCAGTGCAAAGCACAGCCTTATCAACGTGAAAAAACAGGTAAGGGGACTTATATTGCAAGGCCGCTAACTCAGAGACTCTGCGAGCCGATGCAATAGCCAGAAGAAAAAGAACCTTCCAGGAAAGCATCTTAATGTCAAGCACATGCATAGGCTCAAACGGAGCCCTCTGCAAAACCTCAATAACCAAGTTTAAGCTCCAAGGAGGAGCAGAAGATCTAAACACCGGCCTGATTCTGGACAGAGCCTGAACAAAGGACTGAATATCAGGAAGCTCTGCTGGCTTCTTGTGTAACAGAACCAATAAGGACGAAATCTGTTCCTTTAAGAAACTGGTGGTAAGACTCTTCTATTCAGACCATCTTGGAGAAAAGCCAGAATCCTGGATACTCTAATCTTATGCCAGGGATTATCCACGTTCCTCACACTAGGATAAATAGGTCCTCCACACCTTATGGTAGATGTAACGAGTGACCGGTTTCCTGGCCTGAATGAGAGTATCAATCACTCTCTCTGAGAACCCTCTCTTGGCCAAGACTAGACGTTCAATCTCCACGCAGTCAGCCTAAAAAAATCGAGATTTTGGTGGAGAAAAGGACCCTGAACTAGCAGATCTCTGCGACAGGGTAACCTCCATGGAGGAGACAACGACATTCTCACCAGATCCGCAAACCACGTCCTCCGTGGCTACAACGGAGCAATCAGAATGGTTGACGCTTGCTCCTGTTTGAATCTTGAAGTTGAGTCTGGACGCCATGAGGTCTATCTCCAGCGTCCCCCATCTGATGCAGATCTCCGCAAACACCTCGGGATGGAGAGACCATTCCCCAGATTAAATGATTGTCTGCTGAGGAAATCTGCTTCCCAGTTGTCCACACTCGGGATGTGGATTGCTGAGAGCGAACAGCTGTGGGTCTCTGCCCATTCCAGAATCTGAGACACCTCCCTCATGGATATGGAGCTTTTCGTTCCCCTCTGATGGTTTATGTACGCCACCGAGGTAATGTTGTCCGACTGGAATCTGATGAAACTGGACGACCCCAAGAGGGGCCAAGCCCTCAGAGCAAGATATTTATTGGTAGGGTTGACTCCTCTTGAGTCCACCTGCCCTGTGCCTTTCTGGCACCCCAAACAGCTCCCCATCCTGACTTGCATCCATGGTCACAATCTCCCAGGATGTTCTCAAGAAGGATGTCCCATGGGATAGCTGTCCCAGACAGGCCCACCAAGAGAGGAATTCCCTCGCTCGATTGTCCAGAGATATCTGTTGGGATAGATCTGAGTGATCGCCATTCCATTACCTCAACATGCATAACTGCAGAGGCCTAGGATGGAACCTGGCAAAAGGAATGATATCTATGCTGGAAACCATGAGCCCGATCACCTCCATACACCTGGCCACAGATGGCCTTGAGGAGGTCTAAAGGGCAAGACAGCTGGACGTAATCTGGGAATGTCTCTGATCTGTCAAGAATATCTTAATGGATATGGAATCTATTATCATACCCAGGAAATCCACCCTGGACCAGGATATCGTCCAGATAAGGGGCCACCTCGATACCTCTGGCTCTCGCTACTGCCAGCAGCACTCCCAGAACCTTTGTAAAGACTCTTGGAGCAGTCGCCAGACTGAATGGTAGGGCCACAAACTGAAAGTGTTGGTCCAGAAAAGCGAATCTTAGCAACCTGAAGTGGTCCTTGTGGATCGGCACGTGAAGGTAAGCATCCTTCAAGTCTATTGTCAACATAAGTTGGCCCTCTTGAACTAGGGGCAGAATCAATCTGATCGTCTCCATTTTGAAGGATGGAACTGACAGAAACTTGTTTAGGCACTTTAGGTCCAGAATTGGGTGGAATATGCCCTCCTTCTTTGGGACCACGAAAAGGTTTGAATAGTACCCTAGACCCCTTTCTGCTAGAAGTACTGGAACGATAACTCTGAGAGAGGAGAGATCCCTCATGCACTCTAGAAAGGCATCTCTCTTTTCTGGTCTTTAGGATAGGTTTGACAGGAGGAATCTGCCCCTGGGCGGATGAGGCTTCAACCCTATCCTGTAATCCTTGGTGATAACCTCCAGAACCCCAGGACCCTGTACATCTCTCATCCAAGCGTCTGCCCCCTACGCTATCCAGAGACAGATCGGGGGGCCGTCCCTTCATGCTGACTTTGTCTCAGCGGGCTTCTTGCTCTGTTTGGATTTTTTCCAAGATTGAGCTGGCTTCCAAGATCCCTCGGACTGCTCGGTCTTCGCAGTAGGCTGCTGGCGTTGAGACTTGTCCGCACGAAAGGGATGAAAAGTAGAGCCCACAGGCTTATTCTTCTTATCCTGTGGAAGAAAAGCACCCTTGCCTCCCGTGACCGTGGATATGATAGAGTCCAGGCCTAGACCAAAAAAGAACTTTCCCCTAAAAAGGAAGGGATTGTAATCTAGACTTTGAAGTCATGTCAGCAGACCACGACTTTAACCACAGAGCCCTGCGGGCTAAAAAGGGAAGGGATTGTAATCTAGACTTGGAAGTCATATCAGCAGACCACAACTTTAACCACAGAGCCCTGCGGGCTAAAACAGAGAAACATGATGTCTTGGCATTCAGGCGAATAACCTGCATATTGGCATCACAGATAAAAGAATTAGCTACCCTTGAGGCCTTAATATTTTCCTGTATCTCCTCGAGGGGAGTCTCCACCTCGACCATAGCTGACAGTGCGTCACACCAGTAAGTAGCCGCTCCAGCCACCACAGCGATCGCCGCTGCTGGTTGAAAAACAAACACCGTGAGTTGAAACATCTTCCTCAGCATGGATTCCAATTTTTTTTTTTTTTTTTTGGATATAACTTTTTATTGAGGATTAAACATCACAACAGAAGTTACAGTATGAATGATCAGGAAGTTCACAAGTATACAGACAATATTTTGTTGCATTTACATAGTAAACCTAACTATTGATGCAGATGTAAAGCGAGTGGATTAGACAGGTCTAGTATAGAATAAAACATCAACCATGTAAACCTCATTTTCTTGTTAGTATGAACATACTCGAATATAGGGACCGGGTAAAATTCCAGTCCTATATATTAACTCAATTATTCTATGGATTTCAGACAGTCAGCTTAGGAATACCTGTCCACATACTTCATCTATTAATCGTAGTGCGCAGCCCCAGGCTGGGGGCCTGTTAGTAAGAGGGTAACTAGGAAAGGGAAACATGAGCTAGGGCAAGAAGTAAGTTCTACATTGTAGGAAAGAGAGTAAGAGGGGAGAGAGGGGGAGGAAAAAGGGAGGGGGTATAGGAGAGGGGAGGTTAGTCAAATTTTGACAATAGGTTTAAGAAGCGGCAGTCATCGGCTAATAAGCATATCTTAACTCAGTATGAAGGTTTGATTATGATAGTGGAAGTGGCAAGGGTTATTTCGTACCTATATGTTTAGCTGCAGTCTCCTTGGTAATTAAACCAAGTCTCCCAAATCTGCCAGTATAGGTCTTCCTTATCCATGTTAGAATAGAAGCTTTGTTCCATTTTGGCGTATACCTGCATTATAGATATAACAACTGCAATATCCGGGGGTTGGGTTTGCTTCCAGGCCCTTGCTATTGCCAGTTTTGTGGCCGCTAAGACAAAAATAATCAATTTAGAGACATGAGCTGGAACGTCTCTCGGGAAAATGTGTAAGAGGGCAATGGTAGGAGTGAGTGGAGTGGAGAGCCCAAGATCAGCACAAAGGCTTTTTACCTGATTCCAAATAGGTGTCAGTTTTGGGCAGTCCCACCATATATGTATGTCTGAGCCTCTTTGCGTGCAATCTCTCCAACATAGAGGAGATGTTGTAGGAAACATCTGTGACAGCCTCGAGGGGGTGTAGTACCATTTCAGGAATAATTTCATGTAGGCCTCTAAGGTGTTTGCACAATGTACCATCTTTTTAGTTAACGTCATAGCTGCACATAAGTCTCTATCTGAAATGGGTCTAGATAGATCTCCCTCCCATGCCCGTAGCTGCTAGGGTCTGTCTTTATTAGTGGACATCTGTAGGAGGTCGTAGTGGAACGATATAAGTCTAGGAGTCTTAATAGGAAGCTGCCATAATTTTTCCCAATTAGTCAGGGGTCTATTTAGTGTTTTGGTAAATCCCCAGGATATCATAAAGGCATAGAGTCTCGAGTATTCAAAAGAGGCCCAGGGGGGGGGAGTTTCTGGAATGATTGTTCTGAAATTACAGGGAGCGAGCAAATTGCTCGAGGGGTATAAGTGGGAAACCACTTTCAGACCCCATTCACACCATTGTTGTATGTGTGTGTTAGGAAGGGCTGTCATTAAGGCTGGTATGGAGTGAATGGGAGACGGATGCGGGGCTATGTCGCGTAGATTTCTAAGGCTATGCCAAACTGTCAGATTATCTCTGACGATGGCGTTTTTTAGTCCCAGATTGTCAAGGCAGTGGTTAGGAATCCAGGGCAGATCTGCCAGCCGTAAGCCCAGAGGAAGGGTTAGTGCTTCTATGTCTTTCCATCCCTGTGGTTCTCCTTTGTCTGCCCACGCCATGACATGGGAAAGCCTGGCTGCTTCATAGTATCCGCGTATGTTAGGCATTGCTACTCCGCCATGCTCATATTTTTTTTGGAGTATTTTCGCTGCAACCCGGGGTCTGGACTTATCCCAGATATAGGATTCCAATTTTTTATCCATGGGCTCTTTGAACAACAAACTATCCACAAGGGTATAGTCGTATGCTTAGCGAGTGTGGAGATAGCGCCATCAACCTTAGGAATGGCCCCCCATACCTCAAGCTGAGAGTCCGGAACAGGAAACAGCTTTTAAAAAGAGGTAGAGGGAGAAAAGGACGAGCCAAGTTTCTCCCACTCATTCTTAATAATAGTAGCCATCTGCACAGGAACCCAGGAAGGTCTGAGGCACCACCCTGTCCTCGTAAATCCTATCTAGCTTAGGGATCAAAAATTCTTCCGGAAGTTTCGGTTCCAGAACATCCAACGTAGCAAGCACTTCTTTCAGTAAAAAGCACAAATGCTCCATCTTAATCTTGAAATCTGGCTGTTCCGCAGTCGGAGGTCTAGAAGACGCTGATTCCATCTCGGAAGAGCCTTCAAAGCCTTAAAAAAAAACAATTTAAGACTCCAAGGAGGAGAAATTGATTAAATAACAGACTTGATATGAACAAAACAGTAAAAAGGAAAAATAGTAATTTTTTCTTTTCTTATAAAATGAAACCGAAAAAACAAAAAGATGTGTCTAAAAAAAATACTTACAGACAAATCTTAAACCAAACCATCCTGAAGAAACTGAAAAATTCTAGGAATTCTAAGAGAATGCCAAGAGAATTTATGAAAAGAACACCATAAAATATAGATTTACCAAACCTTATAATAAATGTTCTTTAAAACAGACTTATAAGCCTGCAACATAGTGATAAAAACTGAGTCAGAGAAACCTCTATGACTAAACACTAAACAATTTCCATACCTTCAAATTAGTCATTTTAAATCCTGATGGAAAAATAGCCCCTAAAACAAGAGGGCTAGCCAAAGAAAAGCTGCAAAGGATGGCAACTGGACATCAGAACAAGATCCACATACCAAACCTGAGAGGCCATGCTGATGCAATCAGAAACATATGAGACTATTCCAATATGATCTTGAAGAACACCTTTGGAAGAAAAAAAAACCCAGAGGAAGGATGTAGCAAGGTTGCAAAAACCAATACACTGCTAATGTATCCACCATTTCCACCTGAGGATCCCTAGAACTGAAAAGGTACCTGGGAAATTGAGAGAACACATCTGTATAGAGATACCCCTCTCCCAGATGTAAAGATTGATGGTTGAGATAATCCATCTCCCAAATGTCTAAACCTGAGATATAAATCGTAAAGATTAGACAGGAGATAAAAACCACCTAAAAATGTATTCAAGATACTTCTTAATTGCTAAGGAACTCTGAGTCCCTATTAAATGCTTATGCAAAAAAGGAGAATATCACCACGACCAAAACTAAAACAACTTCTTTATTCAAAAAATATTTAAAATGAATAAGGACAGCAGTATCCTTACAATAGGTTAGTTGGAGTAGAGCAAAAATAGGCTTACGCGTTTCAGCATGAAGCCGTAATCATAGCCTAGTATCTTGCTGACACCTGAACATTTAAAAAGCACACTCTGTTAGCTGATTGGGTATCAATGTTACTCCTCCTTAACCCCTGATTAACCATGCCATACATAGTGAGAAAGATGATGTACTAGTTAAATCACATTTAATAGCTATATTAATCTATTTCATTATACCTCCTAATATATGTGTATGTAACCTTAAACATATATCTGCAGAGTTAACTAAACACCTAGGGCCCGATCCGATAAAAATCGTCGCCCGCAAAAGCTGGCAACGCCAATATTTGCGCTGGTTTGGTATCCTATATACGGCGTAACTTAGAAGTTACCCGCGTATATTTCTGCCGTCGCCCATAGTTTTTTGGGCCATAGACAGGTATACCAAACCAGCGCAGTTTGGTATCCAATATACAGCGTAAGGACTTACGTGGCGAAAATGGAGAAATCTTACTCCATTTTCACCTCGCCACAAAAAGCAGCCGTAAGAAGCCTTACGCTGACTAACGCATGCGCAATATCTATCTACCTGTCAACCGCGATCCCCCGCCGCAATCCCTAATAAAGTTATTAACCCCTAATCTAATCCCCCTATACCGCCGCCAGCTATATTAATATTATTAACCCCTAATCTAATATCCCTAAAGTAATAAGCTCTATTACCAGCCCTTAAAAGGGCCTTTTGCGGGGCTTTGCCCCAAAGTAAACAGCACTTTTGCCCTATAACCTGCCCTCCCTACACCGCCGCCACCTATATTAATAGTATTAACCCCTAATGTAAGCCCCTTACACCGCCGCCATCTATATTAAAATTATTAACCCCTAATTTAATCAACCTACCCCGCCGCCAGCTATATTATCTATATTAACCCTAAGTATATTATAGTTAATATAGTTATTACATTATATATATTAACTATATTAACCCTAATTATATTAGGGTTAATATAGTTACTATAGTATTTATATTAACTATATTAACTCTATCTAACCCTAACACCCCTAACTAAATTCTTATTAAATAAATATAATTCATATTATAAACTAAAATATTCCTATTTAAATCTAAATACTTACCTATAAAATACACCCTAAGATAGCTACAATATAATTAATAATTACATTGTAGCTATGTTAGGGTTTATATTTATTTTACAGGTAAATTGTAAATTATTTTAACTAGGTATAATAGCTATTAAATAGTTAATAACTATTTAATAGCTACCTAGTTAAAATAATTACCCAATTACCTGTAAAATAAATCCTAACCTAAGTTACAAATACACCTACACTATCAATAAATTAAATAAACTACAAATATCTATCTAAAAATACAATTAAATACACTAAACTAAATTACAAAAAAAACCCCACTAAATTACAAAAAATAAAAAAAAGATTACAAGATTTTTAAGCTAATTACACCTATTCTAAGCCCCCTAATAAAATAATAAACCCCCAAAATAAAAAAATGCCCTACCCTATTCTAAATTAAACAAGTTCAAAGCTCTTTTACCTTACCAGCCCTTAAAAGGGCTTTTTGCGGGGTATTTACCCCAAGTTAACAGCTCTTGGTTCAGCCAATCGGATTGAACTTGAATCTGATTGGCTGATTCAATCAGCCAATCAGATTTTTCTACCTTAATTCTGATTGGCTGATAGAATCCTATCAGCCAATCGGAATTCGACGGACGCCATCTTGGATGACATCATTTAATGGTACCTCATTCGTCGTTCAGTCGTCGGCCGTGATGGATGTTCCGCGTCAGAGGAGCGAAGAAAGAAGATTGAAGATGCCGCTTGATGGAAGATGCTGCCGGATGGAAGAAGACTTTGCTGCCGCTTGGATAAAGACATCGCCGGGATGAAGACTTCTTTGCCGCTTGGATAAAGACATCACCGGGATGAAGACTTCTTCGTTGCCAATTGGATAAAGACATCGCCCGGATCGGATGAGGAGTTCGGCCTGGTTGGGTGAAGACAATGTAGGGAGATCTTCAGGGGGGTAGTGTTAGGTTTTTTTAAGGGGGGTTTGGGTGGATTTAGAATAGGGGTATGTGGGTGGTGGGTTGTAATGTTGGGGGGGGTGTTGTGTTCTTTTTTTTACAGGCAAAAGAGCTGTTAACTTGTGGTAAATACCCCGCAAAAAGCCCTTTTAAGGGCTGGTAAGGTAAAAGAGCTTTGAACTTGTTTAATTTAGAATAGGGTAGGGCATTTTTTTATTTGGAGGGTTTATTATTTTATTAGGGGGCTTAGAATAGGTGTAATTAGCTTAAAAATCTTGTAATCTTTTTTTTATTTTTTGTAATTTAGTGTTTTTTTTTGTAATTTAGTTTAGTTTATTTAATTGTATTTTTAGATAGATATTTGTAGTTTATTTAATTTATTGATAGTGTAGGTGTATTTGTAACTTAGGTTAGGATTTATTTTACAGGTAATTGGGTAATTATTTTAACTAGGTAGCTATTAAATAGTTATTAACTATTTAATAGCTATTATACCTAGTTAAAATATAAACCCTAACATAGCTACAATGTAATTATTAATTATATTGTAGCTATCTTAGGGTTTATTTTATAGGTAAGTATTTAGATTTAAATAGGAATATTTTAGTTTATAATATTAATATTAGATTTATTTTAATAAGAATTTAGTTAGGGATGTTAGAGTTAGATAGGGTTATTATACTTAATATATATATAATATAATAACGATATTAACCCTAATATAATTAGGGTTAATATAGTTAATATATATAATATAATAATTATATTAACTATATTAACCCTAATATAATTAGGGTTAATATAGTTAATATAGCTGGCGGTGGTGTAGGAAGATTAGATTAGGGGTTAATACATTTATTATAGGTGGCAGCGGTATAGGGGGATTTAGATTGCAGGCAAAAGAGCTGATTACTTTGGGGTAATGCCACGCAAAAAGCCATTTTCAGGGCTATTTGTAGGGTTAGACTTAGGTTTAGTGGTAGGGATAGTTTAGTATTTTAGGGGTTAAATAATTTAATATAGATGGCGGCGGGGTAGGGGGATTAGATTAGGGGTTAATAATTTTAAAATAGATGGCGGCGGGGTAGGGGCTCACTTTAGGGGGTTATAGATTTAATATAGCTGGCAGAGGTTTAGGGGTTAATAACTTTATTAGGTTGCGGCGGGGTTTGGAAGCGGCGGTTTAGGGGTTAATACATTTTTTATTGTTAGGATAGTGAGGGGGGATAGAGGGTTAGACGTGTCGGGCTATGTTTAGGAGGCGTGTTAGACAGTGCGGGTGAGTTCATACTTTAGTCAGGTTTTGTAAGCGCCGGCAGTTTCTAACGTGGCGCAAGTCACTGGCGACGCAAGAAATTTGTACTTACGCAGATTTCTGGACATCGCTGGTTTATCCGACTTATGGCACGTTAGCATCTGACGGCGCCGTATATTGGATAGCCGAGTTGCGAGCTGAAACTGCGGGCGACGCGGGTTCCCTCGCTTGCGCCGCAAACTACGCCGTATATCGGATCGCGCCCCTAGAGGTGAAATTGTAAATATGATATACCGACTAACATATCAGATCATTTAGTGTATAAACTGGATTAATTTTTGTTGTCAATGCTGTTATATAGTACTAAATGGAATAGGATCCCTATCTAACAAACAGTCACTATCAATGATGGGAACTGTTCCCAAGTAGACTGTTGATAGTATATTGAGGATAAGAAACTCCATAGATCCCTGTATAAGCAGAAAAACACAGCCAATGCCAAAAATCAAAAACATTGATGTGTAAATTGTAATTCTTTGTTCTAATGTTCCTTATGTTAGAACATTGTACAGGAGGAAATTAGATTTGACCACTTACTGGATTGTATCTACTCCCAGTAATAAATCAAATCATATCTTGAGTTCAGGCCCTCTGGATGTCTGGTCTTTAGTCTGAACATCCAGAAGGCCTCCCTCTTGGCCAGTAACTTGTCCACATCCCCCCCTCTTTTAGGTGGTCTGACTCTCTCTATAGCACACCAACGCAATGAAGTGATATTACCATTATGCTTGTGTTTGAAGTGCCAGACTAGAGGGGTATTGGATTTACCCCTAGAGATGGTGGACAAGTGCTCACGTATTCTGGACTTGATGTCCCTAGAGGTGAGACCTATGTATTGCACCCCACAAATGTTGCAATACAAGAGGTAAATAACCTCCATAGACATGCAGTTTAGACAGGATAGTATTCTGAATGTTTCTCCAGTATTGTGTGAAGTAAAGAACTTGGTCTTATTCAGATATTCACACGGTTTACATTTATGGTGGCCACAAGGGTACATGCCTAAATTAGTTAGCCATGATGAAGGTCTGTCTGGCTCTGTTTTCAGGAGAGTAGGTGACAGCATGTTTCCCTAAGTTGGGCATTTTTTGGAGCTGCACCTAACCCCTGTCTTGACCAGATCCACAAGCCCTACCTGTCCTGCAACCCGCAGCAAAAGGAGGGAAAAAACAATCACGTTTACAATCCGGATTTCCAGAGAAGCAAAAACAGCAAGAAGCCTTTTAAACAGCAGAGCCATCTGAAATATGGGCACCTCACTCTTACAGGAAGTGAAAAAAGTGCCAAAAAAACCTTCTGACATTACAGAATCAGAACCTTCCTAAAAGGGGCGGTCCTACAGCTGGCAAAACAGCCATTTCTTTCATGTAATTGGCAAGAGTCCATGAGCTAGTGACGTATGGGATATGCATTCCTAACAGGAGGGGCAAAGTTTCCCAAACCTCAAAATGCCTATAAATACACCCCCCACCACATCCACAATTCAGTTTTACAAAATTTGCCTCCTATGGAGGTGGAAAAGTAAGTTTGTGCTAGATTTCTACGTTGATATGCACTTCTCAGCATGCTGAAGCCCGGTTCCTCTCAGAGTGCAGTGAATGACAGAGGGATGTGAAGGGAGTATGTATTACCTATTGAATGCAATGGTCATCCTAACGGGGATCTATTTCATAGGTTCTTTGTTATCGGTCGTAGAGATTCATCTCCTACCTCCCTTTTCAGATCAACGATATACTCTTATATACCATTACCTCTGCTGATTCTCGTTTCAGTACTGGTTTGGCTATCTACTTTATGTAGATGAGTGTCTTTTGGTAAGTATGTTTTCCTTTATTAAGACATTCTCAGCTATGGTTTAGCACTTTAAATGTAAAGTTCTAAATATAATGTTTGTACTTATATTTGCCATGATTCAGGTTTATCAGTATATTTCCTTTTTGCAGACTGTCAGTTTCATTTTGGGAAATGCACATATAAAAAAAATAAAAAATTCTTACCTGAAATTTTTCAAATTTACTTTTTTCTAAACTGCGGGCTGTTAGGCTCCCGGGTGCGCAAAATGCTATAATTTATTGCGTCGTTCTTGGTGCAAGACTTTTTTGGCACGAGAATTACATTTGTTGACGTATTTTCGTCATTTCCGGCGTCTTAGTTGGCGCTGAGAATTTTAGTTGCGTCATCTATGACGCTCGTGTTTGTTGCAGATGTTTTTGGCGCCAAAAATATTTTGTCAGGGGGGCGTGGCCAAGCAGTAAACATGGAAGGACGCATTATCTGCAGCTCCTCAAGAAATTTAAATAACCTGCCGAATTTTACTATCTGAGGACATAATTTACAGCAGTGATTCCTGTTAATGGAAGTACGAGCTCAGGGCGAGCTGCAGGAACCTATTATCAGTTATATTAAAGGTTTTTATATTTTTGCACTCGGAGGGCTGCGGCCTACCCACATGAACTTGGCTTCTCCCCCCCCCCTGGCCACCTGGGATAAGGGGCCGCATACAGAGCTTTAAGGGAAGCTCCTACCACATACTCAGACAACACTCTGCCGTAGACCGTTTGCTAACCCTGCCTAATAGCTATGGATAGTGCCCGTAATCTAACGTGGGGGACTCTAGAAAAGCTATTATGGGATCACTACAAGAGACTAGAGCGGCGTATTGAGTCAATCATTAAGAGCCGCAATTATCCAGAGGGAATGCAAGATGTGAGCTGTGGCTCTGAAGATACAACCTCCCATCTCGCAGCGCATACCTTGTGTAGCATAGCAGTTACAGCGGTGCGGCATATTGATCAGACCGAGACACGCAGTAGGCGAGCACACACAAAGGTGAACTTTCCTTCACGCAGGGTAACTGGAGATGTAGCTGCAAAAAGGTCCGTTCAGTTACCGGACTATTATAGGACCACAGAGAGACTTGTTCAAGGGAAGTCTCAGATACCTGCAAGAAAAAGAAGATTTCGGGGATCGTATACCACTGTGTTTAAATGGCTGCTGGATTTGTTGCACTGGTCAACCCTCACTGAACTGTTTGTTGCGCAAAACTGTATAAGGGCCCCATTCACAAAGGTTAGCTTGAATGCCACGTTTGCTGCAGTCATGGAGAAAACCGGAGTAGGTTAGGACTGTGAGTTTCGTAAGCGGCTGTGGTATGTGCTTTAATGTGGACTTTACTACACTGATTTGTTACGCAGTAGCTTCTCTATACTTCTGTATAGTTGGACACAATACAGTGTCCCTTATCTTTCATCCAGTTTAATGACGACTTTGCTGTCTGATGACGTATTTTATATGTGCTGGCTTTGAAGAAATGCTTATGATTCAAACTACTGACACTCTAACCAATTACTGCAGTCTCCTTATTATTGTATTCTAAAAGCTTCCTTATACGGGGGGGTTGGCTCATGGGTTATTCAATTGATTCATGTAAAACAGTTCATCCCTGTATACTAATGTGCATGCCCTAGTAGAATATAAGTACTTATATTTGCATACTAGCCTGTTTGAATGTTTAGGGGATGTGTAACTGTATATAGTGCCTTTTGGGCCTGCCAAACCCATATAGTGATATTCAGATTTATTTATAGTGTTAAGGAGAGAAGCATGGATTTCCTGAAGACCGTAGTATATAGATTTTCATATTTGAACGTTTGATGATAGAGGTGTAGGTTCTAGGTAAGTCCTTTTTATATTGTTATTTCTGTCATTAAAAGCCCTGGAGCAGCTATAGCAATCTAACAGATTTCCTGGGCCCATAACCGCCTAGTAATAACATTTGTACAGAACCTTGTTTAACATAGGAACGGAGAGGCACAGTTACCCCTTCATATTATCTTGTACTTTTTTTCCCTTTATCATCCTCTGTTTATTTGGCAGAGTTAAGTAGTCTCTGTCCTGTTCGGAGAACTTTAGTTTGCTCTCTGAGCCCCACCACAGTGAATACTGAATCTTTATATCCTTGTGCCCTCCCTTTACCCTTTTGTCTTTTATTATATTCTTGGACCCACCCGTGGTTCTTGTGGCATAGGAGGGTGAGCGTATAGTATAGGTCCATAAGTGGCCTATCTTTACTTAAAATCCCCAGCTTAGTTGGCTTCATTAAGGCACAAAAGTGGCCTCTAATGTTTTGACTGAAGAATGGGGGAAAAAAACCGAGGGAAGTTTCAGGTTTGCTCCCCTAGCATTGTATCCTACAATTTGTAACCAGCGAATGAACCTGTTATATGTGAACTTTCTGTAATGTGAGCAAAACATTTGTTTGTTTTTGTTTCCCTCAATGAAAAAAAAATATATATATTTTGTCAGTTGAGGGCGTCATACTTAGCGCCAGACTTTTGACATTATTTAAGTCTTCATGTATTTTTGCTTCTGGTTTCCAGAGGCTTATTCTGTTTGCATTTTTTCCCATTCCTGAAACTGTCATATAGGGAAATTGATAATTTTGCTTTATATGTTATTTTTTCTCTTACATATTGCAAGATGTCTCAATCTTATCCTGTTTCAGAATCCACTATTGGAATCTTGCTACCTGATATCGGTTCTACCGAAGCTAAGTGCATTTGTTGTAAACTTGTGGTAACTGTTCCTCTGGCTGTAGTTTGTGATAGTTGTCATGACAAACTTTTACATGCAGAAAATATTTCCATTAGTAGTAATACATTACCTGTTGTTATTCCTTCAACATCTAATGCTCAGGATATTCCTGTTAATGTGAGAGAATTTGTTTCTAATTCTAATCAGAAGGCTTTGTCTGTCATACCACCTTCTAATTAACGTAAAAGGTCTTTTAAAACGTTTCATAAAATTGATGAATTTTTAAATGGCCGACAACATTCTGATTGATCCATCTCTGATGAGGATCTATCTGGTTCAGAAGATTCTGCCTCAGATATTGACACTGACAAATCTTCATACTTATTTAAAATGGAGTATATTCATTCCTTATTGAAAGAGGTGTTGATTGCATTAGATATGGAGGAGACTAGTCCTCTTGATATTAAAACTAGTAAACGTTTAAATTCAGTTTTTAAACCTCATGTAGTTATTCCAGAGGTTTTTCCAGTTCCTGATGCTATTTCAGATGTAATTTCTAGGGAATGGAATAGACTGGGTACCTCTTTTACTCCTTCAAGGTTTAAGAAACTGTACCCTTTGCCGTCTGATAGATTGGAGTTTTAGGAAAAGATCCCCAAAGTTGATGGGGCCATCTCTACTCTTGCTAAACATACTACTATTTCTATGGCAGATAGTACTTCTTTTAAAGATCCTTTAGATAGGAAACTTGAATCTTATCTAAGGAAAGCTTATTTATGTTCAGGTAATATTCTTAGGCCTGCTATTTCTTTGGCTGATGTTGCAGCTGCTTCAAATTTTTGGTTGGAAACCCTAGCGCAACAAGTATCAGATCATAATGTATATAGCATTGTTAAGTTAATTCAACATGCTAATAATTTCATTTGTGATGCCATTTTTTATATCATCAGAATTGATGTCAGATATATGTCTTTAGCTATATTAGCTAGAAGAGCTTTATGGCTTAAATCTTGGAATGCTGATATGAATTCTAAATCAACGTTGATATCTCTCTCTTTCCAAGGTAATAAATTATTTGGTTCTCAGTTGGATTCAATTATTTCAACTGTCACTGGGGGGAAGGGAGCTTTTTTGCCTCAGGATAAAAAATCTAAGGGTAAATGTAAGGCTGCTAACCGTTTTCGTTCCTTTCGACCAAATAAGGAACAGAAATCTGATCCTTCTCCTAAGGGAACGGTTTCCAATTGGAAGCCTTCTTCAGTCTGGAATAAATCCAAGCCATTTAAAAGGTCTAAATCAGCCCCCAAGTCTGCAAGAAGGTGCGGCCCTCATTCCAGCTCAGCTGGTAGGGGGCAGACTAAAATTCTTCAAGGATGTTTGGATCAATTCAATCCCAAATCATTGGATTCAGAACATTGTTTCTCAAGGGTACAGAATAGGTTTCAAAGTAAGACCGCCTGTGAGAAGTTTCTTTCTCTCACGCATTCCAGTGAACCCAGAAAAGGCTCAGGCTTTCCTGAAGTGTGTTTCAGACCTGGAGGTATCTGGAGTAATTGTGCCAGTTCCTGTTCAGGAACGGGGTCTGGAGTTTTATTCAAATCTGTTCATTGTCCCAAAGAAGGAGAATTCTTTCAGACCAGTTCTGGATCTAAACATTTTGAACCATTACGTGAGAATTCCAACATTCAAAATGGTGACTATAAGGACTATTCTGCCTTTTGTTCAGCAAGGGCATTATATGTCCACAATAGACTTACAGGATGCATATCTTCATATTCCGATTCATCCAGATGTAAGAACTTGTGCTAGCCAGCAAGTGATTATGTAATAAATACGACCTATAAGCAGGATAAATAATTGTGGTGTGTTACAAGTTACTAAGTGTGCTTGCTAGTAAGTAAACACTAACTTAATCACTTGTGGTAATGTAGCCTCAGAGATAAGACCCAGTAATATGAGCAGTATTAATGAGCTTTATATTAGGCAGGTCTATAATGTGCTATAGGAAACTTAAGAGTTGCACTTAGATAGTATAAATCTACAAAGTCAGTATAACTGGAGAGAGGTGAAATATGGAACCCAGACTGCACAGATACAAACAGAGGTGTTACCGTTCAAATAAGGTGTTGTTTAGAGTTTTGCAGAGATAACGTCAAATGAGTAAACACAGTCTTAAGCGCTTTATATACAGAACCTGAATTCAGTAGCAGAGCCAGAGAGAGGAATCCCTGATGAGGGTAGGCAGAATCCCCGCAAGTAATAGTGAGCGTGCAGCGTGGTTATGGCTCCGTGTAGCTGGGAGTCAGTAGGCCGTCTGTTTAGACAAGGAGAGTTGCGGTCAGAGCGGTAGCGTGATTAGGCGCTGCGGTGACGTCAGCGCCTATGGCAGCTTGAAGCAGAAGCTGCTTGTAACGGCAAAGGTTTCTCTGACCCGGAGAACTTTCTTTTGGTAATCAAGGTAAGGAGTAGAGCTGCTTTACTTTGGCAATAAACTTCAATAAACCAGCAATGCATCTTGGTTAAAAGGAGAATAAATAGGGAAACCTGATCAGCTCAATTGAATTAAAAGGTGGTATGACAGGTTAGATACGCTGTGTAAGGTGGAATGGATTCAGACATGACATATCCCCCCTGCAAAGGAACCCCAAGGGTGTCAAGGCGCGGGCCTTTCCGGATGGTGCCTATGGAAAAGGGACACCAGACGGGGTGCAGAGAGATTGGAGGCCGGTTCCCAAGAATCCTCGGAGGAATCAAAACCTGCCCAATGGACTAGGTACTGAAGCTGACCATGGCAACGCCTAGAGTCCAAGATAGAGTGGACTTCATACTCAGGATCAGGTGCCGGAGAAGCTGGAGGAGAAAGAGGCAGGCATCGAGAGGTGTCACAAGGCTTGATGAGGGAGACATGGAACGTCGGATGGATGCGGTAGGAAGAGGGCAACTGCAGAGTTACCGTGAGAGGGTTGCAGATGGAGATGATGGGAAAAGGCCCCACAAAGAGGTTGTTGAATTTCCTACAAGGACTAGGTATCCTGAGATTTCTAGTGGCTAACCAAACCAGGTCACCAACCTTGTATACCGGGGGAGCCCGATGTCGGAGGTCATAGAAGCGGCTTGAGCTTGCTGAATATTATCCTTGATTACGGTAAAAGTTTGTTTGATAGAATTGATCAGGTCATTAACCTGTGGACAAGGAGTGTCAGTTGGGGGTAACGGATGAAATCGTGGGTGGAGTCCGGTGTTAACATAAAAGGGAGAATATCCCGTGGAGGAGTTGGTAGTGTTATTAAAGGCGAATTCAGCGTGTGGGAGGAAAGATAGCCAAGAGTCCTGTTTGTTGGAGCAAAAGCATCTCAAATATTGCTCCAACCACGGATTAGTTCTCTTGCATAACCCATTTGTTTGCGGATGGTATGCGGTGGTAAGATGTTGTTGAATAGAAAGAGATTGGCAAAGATGTTTCCAAAACTTGGAGGTGAATTGTGACCCTCTATCACTGAGGACGGATGTTGGGAGTCCATGCAACCGAGCAACCTCTTTGATGAACAGATCTGCAGTTTTTTGAGCTGTTGGAAGCGATTCTGTCGGAATAAAATGTGTCATTCATGAGAATAAGTCCACAACGACAAAGATAACAGTCATGCCATCGGATTTTGGAAGGTCCACTATGAAGTCCATGGACACACTAGCCCAAGGGTGTTCAGGAATAGGTAAATTCTGTAATAGTCCCAGAGGTAATTGATGTGAAGGTTTACAAGTTTGGCATGTGGGACAAGACTTGACATAGTTGTTAACTGACAATCTCATAGATGGCCACCAGAAATATCTGCGAAGAAGATCTAGGGTCTTGTGTATACCCAAATGACCAGCTAAAGAGGAGTCATGGGACAACGATAGGGATTTGTTGCGGGGTGAGGGAGGTACATAAAATCTGGAGTGGTTGCAGAGAACTCCGTTAACATCAGGTAATAGAGGGTAGGAGGCTTTTGTTGTATCCAGCTGCTGTTGGGTCTTTAGTTCAGCGAAATCCTTAGAGAGGAGACCTATGATGTGGGACTTGGGGATGATAGTCGAGTAAGGTGGGGCTGTCTGGAGTCTAGGATCCTTACGAGAGAGGGCGTCAGCCTTTCCGTTCTTTGTTCCAGGACGGTAAGTGATTGTGTAGGAGAATCGGGAAAAGTAAAGACTCCAGCGGAGTTGACGGGCTGAGAGCGTGCGGTTGGTCTGGAGGTATTGCAAGTTCTTATGGTCCGTGTAAATCACTATGGGTTGTTCTGCGCCCTCCAATAAGTGTCTCCACTGGTCAAAAGATTACTTAATGGCCAAAAGCTCCTTTTCACCAACCGGATAGTTCAAATCCGCTGGTGTCAGTAGTCTGGAAAAGTAGCATACTGGATGGAGTGAGTCGTTTGGAGAAGCTTTTTGTGAGAGAACGGAGCCGATGGCGTAGTCTGAAGCATCCACCTCTAGAACAAACTGGGCTTTGCTATTCGGTAATTGTAGAACTGGGGATGTGATAAACCGCGATTTTAGGAGATCAAAGGCCTTCTGTGCCTGGGAAGTCCATAGAAAGGCTGATGTGGTTTTGGTTAAATTAGTGAGGGGTTTGGTGATGGCTGCAAAATGAACCATCTATAAAAATTTGCAAAGCCTAAGAAACGTTGGACGTCTTTTATATTGGAAGGTCTTGGCCAGGAGGTGATAGCTGTGATTTTACCCTCCTCCATCATAATGTTATTTTTACTAATACTGTAGCCCAAGAAGGAAACCTCACTGACATGGAAAAGGCATTTTTCCAGCTTAACATACAATTTGTGTGTCTGTAATCTGGATAGTACAAGCCTGACGTGATTGATATGTTCAGAGTAGGTAGAAGAGTAGATTAGAATGTCGTCAAGGTAGACCACCAGAAAAGTGTCAAGGATATCCCTAAAGATGTCATTTATGAAGTTTTGAAATGTTGCCGGAGCATTGCAGAGACCGAAAGGCATAACGGTATACTCGAAAAGACCATGCCTGGTCCTAAATGCCGTCAGCCACTCGTCTCCGGCCCTTATTCTAACAAGGTTGTAGGCGCCCCTAAGATCCAGTTTTGAGAATATAGTTGCGCCTCTTAACCTCTCAATCAATTCTGGGATGAGAGGTAGTGGGTATCGGTTTTTTACAGTACGCTTATTGAGTTCCCGATAATCAATTATGGGACGTAAGGACCCATCCTTGTTTTTAACAAAAAATATGCCGGTTCCGGCAGGGGAAGTGGATGGTCGGATAAACCCCTTCTTTAAATTCTCAGCAATGTAGGTCTTTAGATGGAGTAATTCGGGTCTTGAGAGGGGGTAAATATGACCATAGGGTATGGATACCCTGGGGAGAAGGTCTATGGGGCAATCGTAAGGCCTATGTGGAGGCAATGTCTCAGCTTCTTTTTTGTTAAAAACCTCAGAGAAGTCGAGATACTGAGAAGGAATGGTAGGAGTAGTTGTGGAAAGCAAGTGGGAATTAGGGAAACACGTGGAAGTACAGTAAGGTGATAAGAAAGATAAGGTGAGAGACTCCCAATGAACCGTAGGTTGGTGTTTTTTGAGCCATGAGATACCCAGAACGATAGGATAAATTGTAGAGGAGATGATATCAAAAGAGATGGTCTACGAATGACCAGAAGCAGAGGTAACAAGCAGAGGGATGGTTTGTTGAGAGACAGGACCTGATGCTAGTGGTGTACCATCAATGACTTTAAGAGGCAAGGGTGTGCTTTTGAACAAAAAAGGTATTTTATTAACTTCAACTAAACTTAAATCAATAAAGTTGGCACATGCTCCGGTATCAGTCATGGCATTACAGTTTATCCTGTGACGATCCCACTGCAAGAGTAAGGGTAGGGTAAGATAAGTGGTAGATATGTTTTTAGTATGCAAGCAATGTTTAGTTGTGAGTGCCTTACCTAACTTCTGCTTTGAGAGTAAAGGACATTCCTTAACTGTATGTTCAGTTTGAGTGTACGGCGATTGAGTGTACGGCGTCTAGCCTTCTCTTGTGGGGAGAGAGGTCCTCTAAGGAAACTGATATCCATAGGTTGTTCTACTGAAGAACTGGAAGTAGGAGGTGTGGGTAATACCCTGCGTACAGGAGTTGTAGAAGGATTTCTTTCTTGTCTCCTCTCCCTAAGCCTATGGTCTATAGTGATAGTAAGAGCGTATAACTCTTCAAGGCGGTCTGGTATGCCTACCCTGGCTAGTTCGTCCTTAATGTCCTCCGCCAATCCTAGGCGATACTGGTTTTTTAAAGAGACCTCATTCCAGAGGGAATCCCTAGCCCAGATCTTGAAGCGGGTGATATACTCCTCTACCGGTGTTTTTAGCTGCCTGAGGTTTCTGAGTTTACCTTCTGCAGTAACTTGTCGATAGCGGTCGTCAGAGGGTAGACAGAGCTTTGAGGAATGCATCTAAAGAGTTTAGGATAGGATCCTGGGTCTCATAAAATGAATCTGCCCAGGCCCTAGGTTCTCCCCTCAGGTAGGACAGTATAGTAAGCACCTTGCTCCGGTCAGTCGCATAGGTCCTGGGACGCAAGTCAAACAATAGTAGACAGTCATTTCTAAACTGTCTGAAAGTGGAGCGATCTCCAGAAAACTTCTCTGGGTACGAGACCTGAGGTTCAGCCTGGTGGTCATTTCCAGTATTTCTGTTTGATAAAACTTCCCTTAAACAGGCTTTGAGGCTCTGGTTCTCTACCTGTAGCTTTCTAAAAGCCTGGGTCAGATTATCTAAACGTTGATTAAGGCTGTGTAGTTGTGGGGTCACATCAGAAGGCTCCATTATAATAGGGCTGGTTTATTATGTAAGAACTTGTGCTAGCCAGCAAGTGATTATGTAATAAATACGACCTATAAGCAGGATAAATAATTGTGGTGTGTTACAAGTTACTAAGTGTGCTTGCTAGTAAGTAAACACTAACTTAATCACTTGTGGTAATGTAGCCTCAGAGATAAGACCCAGTAATATGAGCAGTATTAATGAGCTTTATATTAGGCAGGTCTATAATGTGCTATAGGAAACTTAAGAGTTGCACTTAGATAGTATAAATCTACAAAGTCAGTATAACTGGAGAGAGGTGAAATATGGAAACCAGACTGCACAGATACAAACAGAGGTGTTACCGTTTAAATCAGGTGTTGTTTAGAGTTTTGCAGAGATAATGTCAAATGAGTAAACACAGTCTTAAGCACTTTATATACAGAACCTGAATTCAGTAGCAGAGCCAGAGAGAGGAATCCCTGATGCGGGTAGGCAGAATCCCCGCAAGTAATAGTGAGCGTGCAGCGTGGTTATGGCTCTGTGTAGCTGGGAGTCAGTAGGCTGTCTGTTTAGACAGGGAGAGTTGCGGTCAGAGCGGTAGCGTGATTAGGCACTGCGGTGACGTCAGCGCCTATGGCAGCTTGAAGCAGAAGCTGCTTGTAACGGCAAAGGTTTCTCTGAACCGGAGAACTTTCTTTTGGTAATCAAGGTAAGGAGTAGAGCTGCTTTACTTTGGCAATAAACTTCAATAAACCAGCAATGCATCTTGGTTAAAAGGAGAATAAATAGGGAAACCTGATCAGCTCAATTTAATTAAAAGGTGGTATGACAGGTTAGATACGCTGTGTAAGGTGGAATGGATTCAGACATGACACCAGATCACCACTAGTTCCTGAGATTCTCTTTTCTAGACAAGCATTACCAATTTGTTGCTCTTCCTTTTGGCCTAGCGACAGCTCCAAGGATTGTTTCAAAGGTTCTTGTGCCCTACTCTCTGTAATAAGAGAGCGGGGTATTGCGGTGTTTCTTTATTTGGACGATATCTTGGTACTTGCCCAGTCTTTACGTTCTGCAGAATCTCACACAAATCAACTAGTGTTGTTTCTTCAAAAACATGGTTGGAGGATCAATTTACCAAAAAGTTATTTGACTCCTCAGATGCGAGTCTTTCAGGTTGGGGAGCTGTCTGGGGATCTCTGACAGCGCAGGGGGTTTGGAAATCTCAAGAGGCGAGATTACCAATCAATATTTTGGAATTCCGTGCGATTCTCAGAGCTCTTCAGTTTTGGCCTCTTCTGAAGAGAGAACCGTTTATTTATTTTCAGACAGACAATGTCACAACCGTGGCATATGGCAATCATCAAGGTGGGACTCACAGTCCTCAAGCTATGAAAGAAGTATCTTGGATACTTGCTTGAGCGGAATCCAACTCCTGTCTAATTTCTGCGGTCCATATCCCAGGTATAGACAATTGGGAAGCGGATTATCTCAGTCGCCAGACTTTACATCCGGGAGAGTGGTCTCTTCACCCAGATGTGTTTTTTCAGATTGTTCAGATGTGGGGTCTTCCAGAAATAGATCTGATGGCTTCTCATCTAAACAGGAAACTTCCCAGGTATCTGTCCAGGTCGAGGGATCCTCAGGCGGATGCGTTGACACTTCCTTGGAGTTATCAACCTGCTTATATCTTTCCGCCTCTAGTTCTTCTTCCAAGAGTGATTTCCAAAATCATAATGGAGCGTTCGTTTGTACTGCTGGTGGCTCCAGCATGGCCCCACAGGTTTTGGCATGCAGATCTTGTTCAGATGTCCAGTTGCCAACCTTGGCCACTTCCGTTAAAGCCAGACCTTCTATCTCAAGGCCCTTTTTTTTCCATCAGGATCTCAAATCATTAAATTTGAAGGTATGGAGATTGAACGCTTAGTGGTTAGTCATAGAGGTTTCTCTGACTCAGTGATTAATACTATGTTGCAGGCTCGTAAATCTGTGTCTAGAAATATTTATTATCGAGTTTGGAAGACTTACATTTTTTTTTTATTTTTTTTTATTGAATTTTACATTAATACAGTAATAAAGTAACAGAGTAATACAAGGGTAGTACAAGGCAAGTCTATTTTCATAGATACAAAGAAAATAAAGCTTTCACATTGAGTCAAATCACAACATCTAGGGCCTAAAGTTTTTGTTTTCTATGATGCCTCGGGCTTAGAGTCTCTTCACAGTTTCGCTGTGGTTCAGGAAAGTCCAAGGTCTCTAGACTAATAAGTACAGCATGAGAACTTTCCCATTTTTTAATAATGTGAGGACATCAATAAATCTGTTTTTCTTATAAGTCGTAACTTGAACCAGGTACATTTTTGTGGAACATTAGTAACTTGTCTCTTGCCTTGTAGGAAGGGGAGTAGATAGTGGTAAAGAGAGAAAAAGAAAATAAAGGATGTAATGTAATAGATAAGCTTAGACATTTATGAATACCAAGATTTCTGTATCACTTTGGTTATGTATGTTACTGAGCAAGTACATTATGTGTTCTGAGTGTTTTGCTGAACAGATTCCCACAAAAACATCATGTCCAGATATAATGATAGTTGGTCTAGTTTAAGATAGTATAATCTCTCTAGTTTTAAGTTTTTATTGACTAAGTCAATCCAATCTGGAATGGTGGGTATGATTGCTGATTTCCATTTTTTCGGTATTAACTGATTGGCTGCATTTAGCATGATGTAGTAAAGGTGTTTCCTTATTTTACAAGTGACCTCCGGTGGTTGGCTTAGCATTATTAATTCTGGATTGGGTGTCATTTGGCTACCTAAGGTTTTGTTGATGGTCTCAAAAACACCAGACCAGAATGATTTAATATGTTGGCATTCCCACCAAATGTGGGAAAGGTGCCCTTCCCTGGAGCATCCTCTCCAGCATGAGCCTGAGGTTTGTTTGAATATATATTTAATTCTGGCTGGCGTTAAGTACCACCTCATTAATAGTTTGATATTAGTTTCCTTTGCATGGGCTGAATGTGCTGAATGCGAAAGATTTGAGAATCTGTGTAACCATGTCTCTGTTGGTGTATTTAAGTGCAATTCGTTATCCCATCTCTTTGTGTAGGATGGAGGATCTGGATAGGCGAGTGTTAAGGTAAGTTTGTATAGCTTGGAGATTATTCCTTTAATATTCTCTTTGGATATACAGATCTGTTCAAATGCTGTAAGGGGGCGAAATAAGTCACCTTTGTATTTATGTGTGGATATAGTGTTTCATTTGGTGTACACGGAGCCAAGAAGAGAGGAAGGGGTGTTCTATTAAGTCAAGTTGGGGTTTTCCTTTAATGGTCTTATTATCCTCTATTAGGAGATATATGGGGAGGAGTTTTTGAGGGTCTGTGTGAGAGTTGGGATCTGGGGTTATGCCGGGGTTAAATTCCGGGTTGTTCAGTAGTGTAGTGAGGGGTGAGTATCTGGATGAGATTTTGTTTGGCGTTTTACAGATGTATTTCCAGTCTGTCCAAGTTTCGTTGGAAATGGATGATGTTGAGATGGAGTGTTTGGCAAAATGAGCCGGGTTCCAGCTTGCGGTATTTAGGTTGTCTGTGGTAGCTAGGTTAGACTCAATTTGGACCCAGCTTTTGTGATTAGGTGTATTAAATTTGTACCACTCAAGAATTCTCTGTAGGGATATAGCGAGTTTATAAGAGCGAAGGTGGGGAACTCCCAAGCCTCCTTCTGCTGGAGGCTTAAAGAGTGTGTTTTTGTTAATCCTTGGGGGTCTATGTTTCCAAATGTAGTCATTTATGATCTTTTGCATAGTATCTAAATCTTTTTGTATGCCTGGGATAGGAGCTGTCTGAAGAATGTATAAAACTTTTGGTAGTAGAGTCATTTTTGCTGCCTGTATTCTACCTGTCCAGGATATGTTTTTTGGGAGCCATTGGGATGTTAGTGTTTGGAGTTCTGTGATCAGGCCTCCATAGTTATATTTGCGGAGATCTGTCTTATCTGGGGTAATGTGAATGCCAAGATATTTCAGGAATTTTGTTTGCTGTTTGAGGGGACAAATTGATTTTAATGTATTAAGGGCGTTAGTTGTCAGATGTATTGGTAAGTATTCAGATTTAGACATATTTACTAGGAAATTTGATATCGTCCCAAACTGTGTTAATTCAGTGATTGCTTGTTGTAGCGATGATATAGGGTTTGTGAGGGTCAAGAGAATATCGTCCGCGAATATGGCCAGTTTGTGCATATGGTCTGCTATGGATATTCCGTGGATTCGGTCGTTCAGTCTTATTTTAATAGCCAGGGGTTCTAGGGATAAAATGAACAGAAGTGGTGATAGGGGGCATCCCTGTCTGGAGCCGTTCCGAATTTCAAACGGCTCAGAAAGGGTTCCATTGATCTTAATCTGTGCCGTGGGATTTGAGTATAGAGCAAGAATTTTTTGGATAAAAGAGTCTGGGATATGGAAATGCTGTAGGGTCGAAAGAAGGTATGTCCAGTCCAGTCGGTCGAAAGCTTTTTCAGCATCGGTGGATACGAAAACAGTCGGGGTCTTGTTTTGTGTAACATGTTCTAGCAAATTAAGTACTTTGACCGTATTATCTTTTGCTTCTCTATGTGGGACAAAGCCCACTTGGTCTTGGTGAACTATGGATGGGAGAATGTGGTTGAGGCGGGAGGCTAGTATTTTTGCATATAGTTTGAGATCAATATTTAATAAAGAGATGGGCCTAAAGTTGGCTGGAATGTTTGGGGGCTTGCCAGGTTTAGCTAAGACTGAGATATTCGCTTGCATCATAGTATCTGGGAAAGGTAATTTTTCTGGTATGGAGTTAAATAGTGATGTTAAGTGAGGTATTAGTACAGAAGCAAATGTCTTATAGTATAGTCCTGTAAAGCCATCAGGGCCTGGAGCTTTGTTTTGTTTTAATTGTTTTATTGCCTCTAGTACTTCAGATGGTTGGATGGGGCGATCTAGGTGCTGGCATTGGTCTGCGTTAAGCTTGGGGATAGGCAGGCTGTCTAGGTATCGATTACAGAGGAGTATATGATTTTGCGGGTTTCTAAGAGGGAAAAGATTATAAAGTTTATGGTAGAATTCCTTGAATTCCCTGGCTATGGACTTGGTGTCTTCTAATTGTTTACCATGTGATGTTTTGATGGAATGAATGTAAGTTTTTTGCTGTTGTTTTTTTAATGCCCTGGCTAATAGCTTCCCTGACTTGTTTCCCTCCCTGTAGAAGGTTTGGTGTAAATGCAGAAGTTTTCTTTGTGTTTGGATATGCAGTATAGAGTTCATATTTTCTCTTTTAAGCTTGAGTTGATCTAGGATAGAAGTATCAGAGGGGTTTAATTTATGTTTGAAATCTAAATCTGCGATTTCCATAGCTAGTATATTTATCTCCTCTCGACTTTTCTTTTTGATTTGGGCGGCAGTCTTGATAAACTCGCCTCTTATAGTGCTCTTGTGGGCCTCCCAAAGGGTGGTCACATTAATGTCTGGTGACAGATTTATGGAGAAGTATGAGGTTATATGTTCTAGAAAGAGTTCTTTTTGTGCTGGATCTAGTAATATTGAATCATCTAATCTCCATTGGAAAGGTTTGGTGGGAGCTGTAGGCCATTTTATGGTGCATGTCACTAGTGAATGGTCTGACCATGTTGTATGCTGAATACCTGAGTGTATGGTGTGGGATAAAATTAGGTGATCTACTAAAATATAATCCAGCCTAGAATAGGTCTTATTAGGGTGTGAGAAGAAAGTGAAGTCTAATTTTTGGGGGTTGAAATATCTCCAGGTGTCATGTAGGCCGAGAAGTTTAAATTTTTGCCATACGGTGTGATGATGTGGGATTCTAGCTCTGGTGAGGGGGTTTGAGCAATCAACAGTGGGGTCTAAAGGGAGATTAAAATCTCCTGCTATGATCAATGATCCCTTTGCCTCTGTAAGAATTAGATCCGTTACTGATGTTATAAATTTATCTTGATGGGAATTTGGGGCGTAAACATTCATTAAGGTTACCGGTTTACCGTAAAGAAGGCCTTTCAAGCATAGATATCTGCCCTCCTTGTCACGTATAATATGTGTCTTAGTAAAAGGGACCGATTTGTGGATTAGGATGCTCACTCCATTAATTTTTTTGTGCGGGTTGGAGCTATGGAAATGTAGGGGGTAGTGTGTAGAAAAATATTTGGGGATGTTTTTGCCTTTAAAATGGGTTTCTTGGAGCATTAGGATATGTCCTCCTTTTTTTTGGAGATCTAGAATAGCCATTCTTCTTTTATTGGGACAGTTGAGGCCTTTGGTGTTTTGAGTATAGATGTTGAGGTTTTGTGTTTTATGATTAACCATCATGTGTAATCAATGAAAATGAGGGTGGTTGACAATAACACATTTTGCATTCTGGCATGTGAGTATTTAGCAATACAGACTTACAAAGGATAGAGAAGAAAGGACAGAAAAGGAAAGGTGAACAGAAAAGACAGTGAAGAAACATAATAAGACATAACAATCTTAGCAACATATTTCTATCTTAAAGGAGATAAACTCCCAACTAAATGAGAACAAGAAATAAACGTCAATATCAGTTAACAGTTAACATTTTACCCTTTGAAACTTCATATCAGCATTTCTCAGGGTTTTCAGGTCCAATATATTAAGGTTTGCTGGGGGTACTTGCAGTTGGTATCCCTCTAGGAGTAGACTCAAATTGGTGAGTATTGCATCTTTGGAGGTGGCGATTAGTCCTTATCCCCTTTCATCCAATGTTGGAGATGTTGGCTGTGTAGATTTGCGCATCTTTCTTTGTGAGACTTGTCTCCATTCGTTTCTTTGTGGCAGGGGAGAGGGCTTGTCCGTGCTTGAGTGTCTCTCTTGGGAAGTGGTATTTTCCTCCATTTGGGGAGATGGAATGTCCAGATCTTTACATATACCTGGTATATCTTTGGTGGATGAACATGTGAAGCGTCTCCCCCTCCAGAGGATCAAGAGATGGAAGGGAAAACCCCATCTGTACGGTATATTTAGCTTCCTTAGCAACATAGTAAGTGGTTTGAGTTCTTTTCTTTTTGTAAGAGTTCTCTGTGATAGATCGGCAAACATCTGTATCTCTGCATTTTCATATTTGATGGGCTGTTGTTCTCTAGCTAGTCTCATTAGCTCTTCTTTTTCTTGGAAGTTAGTGACACGGACTATAACATCCCTTGGTGGTTGTCCCGCTAGCGGTTTGGGGCGTAAGGCCCTGTGGGCTCTGTCTAAACTTATTTTGGATGGCGTTTCTTCTTTTTTTGTGCTAAACAGATCTTGGAGGTATTGTTCAATATCAGACGGTGAAATGGATTCAGGAATTCCCCTCAATCTGATGTTCTGACGTCTGCTGCGATTTTCAACATTGTCTATCTTATCTTCTAATTCAGTAATGGTCGTATCTTGTTTATGAATAGTGTCATGCAGGTCAGAGATGGCTTCTGCGTGTAAATCTTGGCGGTTTTCCAGAGCTTCAACTCTATGACCGATTTCTGTGATATCTTTTTTAAGGTCTGAAATTTCATCTTTGATGCATTGCTTGACCTGAGAGAGGAGGGAGGAAAAATCTTTCTTTGATGGTAGTGTTTTAAAAAGGGCTGTAGGGATTGTAATATTTTCTGGTGTATGATCACTTTCAGAGTCTGATGAACTTTGGTTAGACCTTTGATCTGGTAACACTTCTTCCATGGGAGCTGGTGTCTTAGCTTCTAATGTCTTGAAAAAGCTGTTTACTGAATGAGTAGATGTATTAAGAGGTTTAGTGCTTTTACTTGGTTTAGTAACCCTTTTTGGAGACATAGCTGTATGTGTCTAAAGAGGTCAAGCCTCCTTGCTTTGGATGTCACTTTAAGATAGAGGCAGAGGCACTAATTAATGCTCTGTGTGCAGTTCATTAAGTCTTTTGCTAATGTTGCAGGTACTTGACAGAAATACAAACTGCAGTTTTGTTTGCTTAGAGCAGTATTTGAGAACTTATAGTGGAGAGGGTGTGATTACATCATTTCCATTGTAAGGACGTTGAAGGTGTTAACATGGGGGATTACATCCCAGATTGAGCTGTTAGAAGAATATTGTTTGCGGCATGTGAGCGGTTATTTCTATTGAGAATGCACATATTAAAGTTCTTTGTTAATGTCCCCAGTGCTAGTGTCATAGACAGTTTACCGCATTTTATCCCCTCTCTTACCCTCTTAGAGTGTTTCGCCTTTCGACTTGTCTCCGTAGCAGGACCTTGAATATCGAGTGCGCAGTGTAATTGAGCGTAGGATGCGGCCTATCACGGAGGTTAATTCAAAGTGCGGTCCGCTCCGCTCCCCAGCAGATATTTGCTTTAGTGGTCCGGTTTATACTCCGGGGGTGTTCTCTTTGAGTGGCTCACTTTTGTGATACTCCCAAGTGACCAGTACAAGGTGATCGGCTCCAAGCTGAATTTGCGCTGCGATAGGCCTATGTGCGTAGTGAGCGCTTGCTGTATATGTCGGTCTGGCAAGCAGAGCAGGACCCTCGGATCATGGGCTGGAGTGATTTAGCTCACATGTCAGTCAATCTGGAGCTTCAAAGTGCAGGGTGGCTAATGCCGTTTACGTTCACATTTAGATAGGGCACAGGAGCTCAGTCAGAAAGCAGCCATCTCCTAGGCTGGCTAGCTCCGCCCCCCTGGAAGACTTACATTTTATGGTGTTCTTCTCATAAATTCTCTTGGCATTCTTTTAGAATTCCTAGAATTTTACAGTTTCTTCACGATGGTTTAGATAAGGGTTAGTCTGCAAGTTCCTTGAAAGGACAAATCTCTGCTCTTTCTGTTCTGTTTCACAGAAAAATTGCTAATCTTCCTGATATTCATTGTTTTGTACAGGCTTTGGTTCGTATTAAGCCTGTCATTAAATCAATCTCTCCTCCTTGGAGTCTTAATTTGGTTTTGAAAGCTTTACAGACTCCTCCGTTTGAGCCTATGCATTCCCTGGACATTAAATTACTTTCTTGGAAAGTATTGTTCCTTTTGGCCATCTCTTCTGCTAGAAGAGTTTCTGAATTATCTGCTCTTTCTTGTGAGTCTCCTTTTCTAATTTTTCATCAGGATAAGGCGGTCTTGCGGACTTCATTTAAATTTTTACCTAAGGTTGTGAATTCCAACAACATTAGTAGAGACATTTTTGTCCCTTCATTGTGTCCTAATCCTAAGAATTCTCTGGAGAGATCTTTACATTCTTTGGATGTGGTAAGAGCTTTGAAATATTATGTTGAAGCTACTAAAGATTTCAGAAAGACTTCTAGTCTATTTGTTATCTTTTCTGGTTCTAGGAAAGGTCAAAAGGCTTCTGCCATTTCTTTGGCATCTTGGTTAAAGCTTTTGATTCATCATGCTTATTTGGAGTCGGGTAAATCCCCGCCTCAGAGGATTACGGCTCATTCTACTAGGTCAGTTTCTACTTCCTGGGCTTTTAGGAATGAAGCTTCTGTTGATAAGATTTGCAAAGCAGCAACTTGGTCTTCTTTGCATACTTTTGCTAAATTCTACCATTTTGATGTTTTTTCTTCTTCAGAAGCAGTTTTTGGTAGAAAAGTACTTCAGGCAGCTGTTTCAGTTTGATTCTTCTGCTTATAATTTCAGTTTTTTTAATTATAAGATTAAAACTTTTGAATTGAGTTGTGGATTAATTTTTCAGCGGAATTGGCTGTCTTTATTTTTATCCCTCCCTTTCTAGTGACTCTTGCGTGGAGTGCCACATCTTGGGTATTTGCTATCCCATACGTCACTAGCTCATGGACTCTTGCCAATTACATGAAAGAAAACATAATTTATGTAAGAATTTACCTGATAAATTCATTTCTTTCATATTGGCAAGAGTCCATGAGACCCACCCTTTTTATGGTGGTTATGATTTTTTTGTATAAAGCACAATTATTCCAATTCCTTGTTGATGCTTTCGATCCTTTCTTATCACCCCGCTTCTTGGCTATTCGTTAAACTGAATTGTGGGTGTGGTGGGGGGTGTATTTATAGGCATTTTGAGGTTTGGGAAACTTTGCCCCTCCTGGTAGGAATGTATATCCCATACGTCACTAGCTCATGCACTCTTGCCAATATGAAAGAAATTAATTTATCAGGTAAATTCTTACATAAATTATGTTGTTGTTTTTTTAAAAGAACTTTCTTGAAAAACAGACTTAAAAACAAACAATAAAACCCCCCAAAAAAGTACATAATCTGCTACTAAAAACGGATCCTCACTGAGTCATCAATAAAATAAATAACTCCTCACACTAACAGTGCCTGCAAAAACTGCCATAAAAATCTGCACCCTAACAGGAATAAAAAACGTCCCCCTGCAGCATTTCAACTGAATAAGTGCCAAAAAAAAACTGGCACCTCAATATTCATCTGTCTGGCAGCAGGACAGCTCACCTGGTTTGAGAGGATGCCATCCCTCACATGGACCTGTGGAAATACAGAAAGACTGAATAAACTTACTCAAGCTATCTAAATAGGGCAGCAAAATGTTTTGGGAAAATGCAGTGAGGATTGTACCCCACAAGTTCCCAATTGCTTAAAAGCCACCATTGCCCTACTGAAGTGACTGACATGGGCTAAAGCTAGACCCTTCAGAAAGAACAGAGAAAACCTACTCTGCTTTAAAATAAAAAAATATTGATTGTAGATCAGACACCAAAACTTCACCTCCTCCTTGCACCGCAGGCAAAGAGAATGACTGGGGGTTATGGGTAAGGGAAGTGACATATATAACAGCTTTGCTGTGGTGCTCTTTGCTTCCTCCTGCTGGCTAGGAGTCATATTCCCACTAGTAATTGACGATTCCGTGGACTCGCCATATCTTAGGAAAGAAAACAAAAGGACAATGTGGTAAGAACTGGCCAGCTAATTTCAATTAGCTGTGTGTGTGTTGAGTTCAGTTGTTTTTAATATGTATTGTACTCTAACTATAACTGTTCTACTTCTTAGTGTTCTGTACTACAGCTATAGCTGTAAAAATTAATGTAATATGACAGGCTGCAGGATGTCAGGATTGACCTTGTCAATGCCACATCCCTCATGTTTGCCTGGACAGTCACTCATCTAAAATGAATAAAAAAACTCAGCAGTGTGAGCATTGTACTAACTCTACTGCACTTATATTAATATACAGAACTTCACAAGTCATACTGTTGTAAAGTCAGCACTTTTCCGGTTTCTCTATGCTTACACTGCTTCATATGTTAATCATTCCACAATTAGAATGACTGTCCAAAAAAAACATGACAATGGTGTATCAGAAGACCTAAGAACTTGCTAGTGGCTACTATGTAACCACAGCATAGGCAGCTAATTTTATTTTAGCTATTTTGTGGTTTGTATTTTTATGCTCCAAGAGTGTATTGGACATTGAGAAAATGTACATTAAGATTCTTGAGTGTTAAATGTTTTAATAAAAAATTAAGGTGTTATAGTAATTTAGAAGAAAATCGTGATTAAATCGTAAGAGGGGGTGCACAAATGATAATATATACAAAGATATATATATATATATAAAAAATACAATAAAAACAATCTTAATTTAAGATATACAAATCTGTGCAGTTATTCCTGTATATTACCAAATAGTTATGTCATAATTGTCCAAGAAAGAAATCAGTGCTGAGCACTATTGGTCATATGTAAAGGCCTCCACAGGTCCTGGGTAGATAGCGGCTGCTCTCCTCCTCACAGATAATACTGGACAGAACAATGAATGGAAACACAAAACAGAGGCGCCTCATGTGTAGGTCAACCAAAAGACAGAATCATGCATGAAAGTCAGAGCCAAAAGGGTACACACATTTGGCAATAGCACACAAATGTGCTGGTAGTAACAGGCTGATATCTCTGGGTGTATCAGCTCCTATCTCTAGGTGTTGTTGTGTCCACAGGATCCCAGACAGGAAACCAGGATATCGAGCTCCCATCCGTATGGCACTCACTTTTAGCAGTTTTTCTTAGCTTAACTGCAATGTGCTTCTCTTCAAGTCAAAAACACACTATGGAGGCTCTCTCTCTCTCCATTTATATGTGCTTCACTAGATACTTCAAACTGTCAAAGCTCTTACTCATCTTTTGCTTCAGAGGCACAACTCCAAAGGGACAGTTGCAGAGATTTTTATTACTCACTGACTCTCTAACCTTAGAAATTAGGCCTGTGTCCAGCATGGAGGTAAGTATGATTCCGTAAGCAGATCTCAACAATGTCATCAGGATCATTCCATCTAGCACATTAAACTTTCAAATCGCTAGATCCGATCAAGTAACTGCAACACTAGAATGGTTTAGAACAAATTTAGGAGCCAGTAAGAATATTTAGGAGCCAGACAAAGGTATGTGTATATAGATATATGGAAATAACCCAAAAAGTTAGGCACCAGGGGTAAATTACTAGGAGCCAGTGGCTCCCTGACTCCTGGGTTTGTCGACCCCTGGTTTAGAGTGTTCTGACTGAATAGAATTTCTGTAGGCCATTTGCTTCTCTTATTTCCTAACCATGTTTGCAGGATTATCAATGCAGGATAAAGAAAGTCTCACCAACTCCTTCAAAATGGTAAGGATCAAGCTAGAAGATTCAGATAATTCTCAGAGATAGAATCTCATTTTAGTTTAGAATCGGTAGCTCTTTGACAAGCACCTGTGGCTTTGGCAGTTGACTCTGCCCCTGTTTAATTAGTTTTGAATGTAATGATCACTTCATGGTCATTTGTCCTGTGCACCCTTTTTTTATAACAAGTATTCAGTGTAACTTGCTGCCTATTCACACGGGTTCAAATTACCATTATCCATCATCAACTGCTCATTTGTCTTACCAAGTTAATCATTATGCACCATATTTACAGGAGTTGTAAATTAGATGCAACGTTAGATGGTGCAAATAAAACAGATCTTATATTGTTGGTTTACAGAATATATATATTTACTTGTTCTGTTGCAGCTTATGTTCACACACAATGTTTCTGTTTACTATGAGATTTTGTATTTTCTTGAGTTCTAGATCAGGGCAATATTTAACCAGATGGTTTTTAGGATTGTATTTTTCTCTTGTTAGGTGTATCCAGTCCACGGATCATCCATTACTTGTGGGATATTCTCCTTCCCGACAGGAAGTTGCAAGAGGATCACCCACAGCAGAGCTGCTATATAGCTCCTCCCCTAACTGCCATATCCAGTCATTCTCTTGCAAGCTCTCAACATAGCTGGAGGTAGTTAGAGGAAAGTGGTAAAATATAGTTAGTTTTTTCTTCAATCAAAAGTTTATTGTTTTTAAATGGTACCGGAGTGTACTATTTTATCTCAGGCAGCATTTAGAAGAAGAATCTGCCTGCGTTATTCTATGATCTTAGCAGAAGTAACTAAGATCCACTGCTATTCTCACATATGTCTGAGGAGTGAGGTAACTTCAGAGGGAGAATGGCGTGCAGGGTATCCTGCAATAAGGTATGTGCAGTTAAGTTTTTCTAGGGATGGAATTTGCTAGAAAATGCTGCGGATACCGGAGTAATGTAAGTTAAAGCCTAAATACAGTGATTTAATAGCGACTAGTATCAGGCTTGCTATCAGAGGTATATACTCTGATTAATGTGCAATATAAAATGTTTGCTGGCATGTTTAATCGTTTTTATATATGCTTTGGTGATAAAACTTATTGGGGCCTAGTTTTTTCCACATGGCTGGCTTTATTTTTGCCTAGAAACAGTTTCCTGAGGCTTTCCACTGTTATAGTATAAAAGTTACAGTTGGTGCAGTTAAAATTACAAACTGTGACATTCAGCTTCCCTCAGCAGTCCCCTGAATGCTATAGGACATCTCTGAAGGGCTCAAAAGGCTTCAAAAGTAGGAGCTGTGGCAGTTGTTATGACTGTTTAAAAAACATATTTTTCGTTTTGTTAATCTGTTTTTTGTATTAAGGGGTTCATCATCCATTTGCAAGTGGGTGCAATGCTCTGCTAACTTGTTACATACACTGTAAAAATTTCGTTAGCTTAACTGCCTTTTTTCACTGTTATTTCAAATTTTGGCAAAATTTGTTTCTCTTAAAGGCACAGTAATGTTTTTTTATATTGCTTGTTAACTTGATTTAAAGTGTTTTCCAAGCTTGCTAGTCTCATTGCTAGTCTGTATAAACATGTCTGACATAGAGGAAACTCCTTGTTCATTATGTTTAAAAGCCATGGTGGAATCCCATAGGAGAATGTGTACTAAATGTATTGATTTCACTTTAAACAATAAAGATCAGCTGTTATCTTTAAAAGAATTATCACCAGAGGATTCTGACGAGGGGGAAGTTATGCCGACTAACTCTCCCCACGTGTCGGACCCTTTGACTCCCGCTCAAGGGACTCACGCTAAAATGGCGCCAAGTACATCAAAGACGCCCATAGCGATTACTTTGCAGGACATGGCGGCAATCATGGATAATACCCTGTCAGCGGTATTAGCCAGACTGCCTGAATTCAGAGAAAAGCGCGATAGCTCTGGGGTTAGACGTAATACAGAGCGCGCAGATGTTTTAAGGCCCATGTCTGATAATGCGTCACAATATGCAGAAGCTGAGGAAGAGCTTCAGTCTGTGGGTGACGTCTCTGACTAGGGGAAACCTGATTCAGATATGTCTACTTTTAAATTTAAGCTTGAGAACCTCCGGGTGTTGCTTGGAGAGGTTTTAGCTGCTCTGAATGACTGTGACACAATTGCAGTGCCAGAGAAATTGTGTAGACTGGATAAATACTACGCGGTGCCGGTGTGTACTGACGTTTTTCCAATACCTAAAAGGTTTACAGAAATAATTACTAAGGAGTGGGACAGACCCGGTGTGCCGTTTTCCCCCCCTCCTATTTTTAGAAAAATGTTTCCAATAGACGCCACCACACGGGACTTATGGCAGACGGTCCCTAAGGTGGAGGGAGAAGTTTCTACTTTAGCAAAGCGTACCACTATCCCTGTCGAGGACAGTTGTGCTTTTTCAGATCCAATGGATAAAAAATTAGAAGGTTACCTTAAGAAAATCTTTATTCAACAAGGTTTTATCCTGCAGCCCCTTGCATGCATTGCTCCTGTCACTGCTGCTGCGGCGTTCTGGTTTGAGTCTCTGGAAGAGGCCTTTCAGACAGCTACTCCATTAACTGAAATAATTGACAAGCTTAGAACACTTAAGCTAGCTAATTCTTTTGTTTCTGATGCCATTGTTCATTTGACTAAACTAACGGCTAAGAATTCTGGATTCGACATCCAGGCGCGTAGGGCGCTATGGCTTAAATCTTGGTCAGCTGACGTGACTTCAAAGTCTAAATTACTTAACATTCCCTTCAAGGGGCAGACCCTATTCGGGCCTGGTTTGAAGGAAATTATTGCTGACATTACTGGAGGTAAGGGTCATACCCTTCCTCAGGACAGGGCCAAATCAAGGGCCAAACAGTCTAATTTTCGTACCTTTCGAAACTTCAAGGCAGGTGCAGCATCAACTTCCTCTGCTACAAAACAAGAGGGAACGTTTGCGTAATCCAAGCCGGCCTGGAAATCTAACCAGGCCTGGAGCAAAGGCAAGCAGGCCAGAAAGCCTGCTGCTGCCTCTAAGACAGCAGGAAAGAACGGCCCCCTATCCGGCAACGGATCTAGTAGGGGGCAGACTTTCTCTCTTCGCCCAGGCGTGGGCAAGAGATGTTCAGGATCCCTGGGCGTTGGAGATCATATCTCAGGGATATCTTCTGGACTTCAAAGCTTCCCCCCCCACAAGGGATATTTCACCTTTCGAGATTATCTGTAAACCAGATAAAGAAAGAGGCATTCTTACGCTGTGTGCAAGACCTCCTAATAATGGGAGTGATCCATCCAGTTCCACAGATGGAACAAGGACAGGGATTTTATTCAAATCGGTTTGTGGTTCCCAAAAAAGAGGGAACCTTCAGACCAATTTTGGATCTAAAGATCTTAAACAAATTCCTCAGAGTTCCATCGTTCAAAATGGAAACTATTCGGACAATCCTACCTATGATCCAGGAGGGTCAGTACATGACCACATTGGATTTGAAGGATGCTTACCTTCAAATACCGATTCACAAAGATCATCATTGGTTCCTAAGGTTTGCCTTTCTAGACAGGCATTACCAGTTTGTGACTCTTCCCTTCGGGTTAGCTACAGCCCCAAGAATTTTTACAAAGGTTCTGGGGTCTCTTCTGGCGGTCCTAAGACCACGGGGCATAGCAGTGGCCCCTTGTCTAGACGACATCCTGATACAGGCGTCAAACTTCCAAATTGACAAATCTCATACGGACATAGTGTTAGCATTTCTGAGGTCGCATGGGTGGAAAGTGAACGAGGGAAAGAGTTCTCTATCACCCCTCACAAGGGTTTCCTTCCTAGGAACTCTGATAGATTCTGTAGAAATGAAAATTTACCTGACGGAGTCCAAGTTATCAAAGCTTCTAAATTCCTGCCATGTTCTTCACTACATTCCGCGCCCTTCGGTGGCTCAGTGCATGGAAGTGATCGGCTTAATGGTAGCGGTGATGGACATAGTGCCATTTGCGCGCCTTTATCTCAGACCGCTGCAATTATGCATGCTCAGTCAGTGGAATGGGGATTACACAGATTTGTCCCCTCTGCTAAATCTGGATCAAGAGACCAGAGATTCTCTTCTCTGGTGGCTATCTCGGGTCCATCTGTCCAAAGGTATGACCTTTCGCAGGCCAGATTGGACAATTGTAACAACAGATGTCAGCCTTCTAGGTTGGGGTGCAGTCTGGAATTCCCTGAAGGCTCAGGGATCGTGGACTCAGGAGGAGAAACTCCTCCCAATAAATATTCTGGAGTTAGGAGCAATATTCCTTGCTCTTCTAGCTTGGCCTCAGTTAGCAACCCTGAGGTTCATCAGATTTCAGTCGGACAACATCACGACTGTGGCTTACATCAACCATCAAGGGGGGACCAGGAGCTCCCTAGCGATGTTAGAAGTCTCCAAGATAATTCGCTGGGCAGAGACTCACTCTTGCCATCTATCAGCGATCCATATCCCAGGTGTAGAGAACTGGGAGGCGGATTTTCTAAGTCGTCAGACTTTTCATCCGGGGGAGTGGGAACTCCATCCGGAGGTGTTTGCTCAATTGGTTCATCATTGGGGCACACCAGAATTGGATCTCATGGCGTCTCGCCAGAACGCCAAGCTTCCTTGTTACGGATCCAGGTCCAGGGACACAGAAGCGACGCTGATAGATGCTATAGCAGCACCGTGGTTCTTCAACCTGGCTTATGTGTTTCCACCGTTTCCTCTGCTCCCTCTACTGATTGCCAAAATCAAACAAGAGAGAGCATCGGTGATCTTGATCGCGCCTGCGTGGCCACGCAGAACCTAGTATGCAGACCTGGTGGACATGTCATCCTTTCCACCTTGGCCTCTGCCTCTGAGACAAGACCTTCTACTACAAGGTCCTTTCAATCATCCAAATCTAATTTCTCTGAGACTGACTGATTGAACGCTTGATTTTATCAAGGCGTGGCTTTTCCGAGTCAGTCATTGATACCTTAATACAGGCACGAAAGCCTGTAACCAGAAAAATCTACCATAAGATATGGCGCAAATATCTTCATTAGTGTGAATCCAAGAATTACTCATGGAGTAAGGTTAGGATTCCTAGGATATTGTCCTTTCTCCAAGAGGGTTTGGATAAAGGATTATCAGCTAGTTCTTTAAAGGGACAGATTTCTGCTCTGTCTATCCTTTTGCACAAGCGTCTGGCAGAGGTTCCAGACGTCCAGGCATTTTGTCAGGCTTTGGTTAGAATTGAGCCTGTGTTTAAACCGGTTGCTCCTCCATGGAGCTTAAACTTGGTTCTTAAGGTTCTTCAAGGAGTTCCGTTTGAACCCCTTCATTCCATTGATATCAAACTTTTATCTTGGAAAGTTCTGTTTTTGATGGCTATTTCCTCGGCTCGTAGAGCCTCTGAGTTATCAGCTTTACAATGTGATTCTCCTTATCTGATTTTCCATACAGATAAAGTAGTTCTGCGTACAAAACCTGGGTTTTTACCTAAGGTAGTTTCCAACAAGAATATCAATTAAGAGATTGTTGTTCCATCATTGTGTCCTAATCCTTCTTCAAAGAAGGAACGTCTTTTACATAATTTGGACGTAGTCCGTGCTTTAAAGTTTTACTTACAAGCGACTAAAGATTTTCGTCAAACATCTTCCCTGTTTGTTGTTTACTCTGGACAGAGGAGAGGTCAAAAGGCTTCGGCAACCTCTCTTTCTTTTTGGCTTCGGAGCGTAATACGCTTAGCCTATGAGACTGCTGGACAGCAGCCCCCTGAAAGGATTACAGCTCATTCTACTAGAGCTGTGGCTTCCACCTGGGCCTTTAAAAATGAGGCTTCTGTTGAACAGATTTGCAAAGCGGCGACTTGGTCTTCGCTTCATACCTTTTCAACATTTTACAAATTTGATACTTTTGCTTCTTCGGAGGCTATTTTTGGGAGAAAGGTTCTACAGGCAGTGGTCCCTTCCGTTTAAGTACCTGCCTTGTCCCTCCCTTCATCCATGCACTTTAGCTTTGGAATTGATATCCCACAAGTAATGGATGATCCGTGGACTGGATACACCTAACAAGAGAAAACATAATTTATGCTTACCTGATAAATTTATTTATCTTGTGGTGTATCCAGTCCACGGCCCGCCCTGTCCTTTTAAGGCAGGTCTAAATTTTAAACTACAGTCACCACTGCAACCTATGGTTTCTCCTTTCTCGGCTAGTTTCGGTCGAATGACTGGATATGGCAGTTAGGGGAGGCGCTATATAGCAGCTCTGCTGTGGGTGATCCTCTTGCAACTTCCTGTTGGGAAGGAGAATATCCCACAAGTAATGGATGATCCGTGGACTGGATACACCACAAGAGAAATACATTTATCAGGTAAGCATAAATTATGTTATTTCTTCCATTTGTGATTGAAAGTGAAATGCTTTCCAACATTATGAATATTAGTTTACTAATTCAGACTAAAAATGTTTTTATTTCTGAATCTTGAACATAAAGTTCCAGATGTTCAAATTTTAAAGTTTTTTTGAAATACATGATAGATGCAGGTATCTTTGAAAAAACAAATGTTGATTGATATTTTAATTGAAAAAGATTTTTATTGTTTCGTTCCTCAGATATACAACACAGCAATAAAATAACAGTACGTAGATCCAGCAGGTACAGGTCACAGTCATAAACAATAAGTTAGAGCAAAAGCATACAAGGGTGATAGCATCCAGACAACAAAGAATGCTTTCTAGGTCGGAAAGTAAAGTTCATCAGCTGATCTTTAGTGCCACAGTCCAAAGGGGGCTTCCACAATTAATCCCTGCAGTTATACAAATACCTCAAGCACTAGAAGAAACAAAATCTTTTACATAAAGTTTTGGTATCTATTTCCTAACATTTAATCTAACTTATAAGTTGCATTCTTAACTAATCTTTTGTGAATGAGATGAGACATCGGAATACCCACTTGTTACTGTGAGTTTGTGTCATGTTGCCTTCTATTTCTAGCTTCTGAATATATAATCCACGGTTCCCAGATGGAGATGAACCGCCCCTTAGTGTCTAAAAGATCAGCAGCATTGCTACTCATTTGATAGTAACGATCTATTTTGTTCATGATAATTTGGAAGGATGGAACTACCGACTTCCAATACTGCGCTATAGTCAATCTGACTAATGTACAGATAAGCAGTGACGTGCAGTGAGGTGAGAGGCAGGTGAAGAAATAGCAATGTACATGGGTGAGCCAATCACATGAGGTATCTATTGTGCAGCCACCAATCAGCAGCTAATGAGCATATTTAGATATGATTTTCAACAAAGGATATCAAGAGAATGAAGGAAATTAGATATTAGATGTAAATTGGACAGAGGGGGTGGGAGAGACAGGGAGAGAGAGATAGAGAGACAGAGGGGAGAAACTATATTATAGGCAGAGAAGTGGCTGCCCCCCTCTGATGTTAAACTTTGTGTCTCACCTGGTCAGTGTTGTAACTTGCTAGTTGCTATGCTATCTTCTCTGCTTACTAAATACATTTTACTGAATGTTTAGCCATCTTGTGATTTTGTGCACATTAAATATTATAGGCAGAGAAGTGGCTGCCCCCTCTGATGTTAAACTTTAAGTGTCTGACTGTCACGGTCAGACACTTAAAGTTTAACATCAGAGGGGGCAGCCACTTCTCTGCCTTAATATATTTTACTGCAGTGTGTTCACAAAATCACAAGATGGCTAAACATTCAGTAAAATTTATTTAGTAAGCAGAGAAGATAGCATAGCAACTAGCAAGTTACAACACTGACCAGGTCAGACACAAAGTTTAACATCAGAGGGGACAGCCACTTCTCTGCCTATAATATATTAATGTGCACAAAATCACAAGATGGCTGCTCATTCTGTAAAATATATTTAGTAAGCAGCCAGAGAACAAGAACATAGCATAGCAACTTAGCAAGTTACAACACTGACCAGACACAAAGTTTTACATCAGAGGGGGGGGGGGCACTACTCTGCCTAATGCCTATAATATATTAATGTGCACTAAATCACAAGATGGCTGCTCATTCTGTAAAATATATTTATTAAGCAGTTAGAGAACATAGCATAGCATAGCAGCAAGTTACAACACTGACCAGACACAAAGTTATACATCAGAGGGGGAGGCCACTACTTTGCCTAATGCCTAGTATAATATATTATTAAAGTGCACTCTAAATCACAAGATGGCTGCTCATTAAAATATATTTATTAAGCACTGTCAGCCAGAGAACATACCATAGCAACTTTCAAGTTTTGCTTAATAAATGTATTTTGTGTATGACCCGGTCACTTAAAAATGTCAAATTTCACATCTGAGCAGCAGAGGGGGAGCGCCCACTACCCATATTAAGTCTCACAACCACAAGCATAATATAACAGCAGCACCATCATCACACGATCACACAATGGCATGGCTTGTCATTCTGATGACTTACTTGTGTGACAGTGTGACGGACTGTGTGCTGACTCGGCGACGACGGCTCCTTCCTTCAGGTGACAAGTCAGGCAGGACCAGGGGGCAGCAGCTGCAATATGCCGTGCCGGTTAGATCAGGCAGGCTCCTTCACTCCACTCGCTAGTTACTTGGCTTACACTCCAGCAGCCGGCTCACAATGACGGACGGTGACAGTGACACTGACAGTCAGACTCCCAAACAGGCAGGTCAGGAATGAGTGGCACTGACTGTTGTTCCCGCGCCGCCAGACTGCTCATTCCTTGCGCATACGCAGTAGACACCGGGCCCGGCATAGACAGTCACAGTAGTGTAAGCAGAGCCAGGGAGAAAAGTTAAACACCGGTGTTGATTGGATGAGCCGGTCTCCCAGGGAACAGTCGAGGCCTCATTAGAGATGCCTCATATAACACTTTTCTCAGCTGCGCTGCTCCTGCAAATCACCACCGCAATAGAGAAACACCAGAACCCAGTGCCTCTCTATTGCGCAATATTATAGTTTGAAATGTAAAAAAAAACTAAAAAATTTAGCTTTTTTTTTTTTTAAATAAAATTCTATATTTGTTTCTTTTGCCCCAAATGGCAGGTGCGGCACTGCCTCACCTGCCTCCTATGAGTGCACGTCACTGCAGATAAGAAATAAGAGCTTGTTTCTTGGTTTGGTAAGCTTAGGGAGAGGTTCATGTAGAAGGGTGTAGGAGTTAACCTTATAGTGATGTCAAAAATGGAGCTTAGGGGGGCGGAGCCTGCAGCCGAAGTGGCCGGTCGTGTTTCAAAGGAGCTCTTGGCTTTATTTTAATTTATATGAGATTTATTGAAAAATTTTTAAGAAAAAGCTTCAAGACCGGTCTTATAATATCATCAAGAAGCTACGCAATGTAAGACATGACAGTTTGGAAGTAATTTCAAGTTTTTTCATCCTATCTATGCTCTGCAAATGGGCCATGTGGCTGCAGTTTACTTAAGGCTTTACATATTTACAAAGTGACTTTTAAGCCCTTACGACAGCCGACGATGCCTCCTACTTTAGGGACTAATGCTGTAATCAGAGTATGGGAAGCTGAAATGTGCAGCTCTATAAGTCTTTGGGCCTAGCCGGATTCAGTTCCCCAGGCGTCATAAATTGCGCTGTGGCGGAAGTTGAGGAGTCTACTGTCTCTACGCAAGACATTATCCTGTCTGTCTCTCCCTTACCTGCAGTAGCTTGTGAGTCCAACACTTTGAATGTGGAGAGGGATCAACTAGCCTACGTCGCTTTGCACCATGCTGGAGAGGGGCTGGTTCCCTTGGCCGATCAAGTTATGTGGCTGAACAACTCGGGAACAGGCGTTGAGGGCTCATTGCTTTCGGCCAGTAAGACGACCGTCAGGTATGCTAAAGGAACTTACCTGCACCTTCAAGTGATGTTCAAAATACATAAAGATCTAGACTCTGCTAGCCACGCTGTTCAGGTTATGAAGAGGCAGGTTTCCGCAGTACTCCAGTGGTTAAACACAACAGAAAAGCCTCAGCCTGAGGAAGCGGATCTGCTGTTATCTTTTTGCTGGCTGCCAATGACTGGTGTGGGGTAATGGGCCGGTTTGCTTTACAGAAGACCTATGATGTGAACGATGTTGCCTCTGTCCCTTAATCTGGCTCTGTTTGAAGATAAAGGACTCTGAGACTTTCCACTTTTTTTTTCTGTTTGGTGTGTGGAGTTAACAATGTACGCTTGGGGGTTATTTAGCTGCAATTCGTTTGATATCTTGATGTGTCACTCATTGCTTATTCTAGTTCCGATAATATATGTGTGCTATACTGTATTTGAATGGTTTGCATATGCTTTACATTACACAGTTGTTTTACTTATATGGTTGCTAGGTTATACATTTTATTTAATGTAGGCTGCCTATAATATTCACTGCAATCCCAGGTTCTATTTGAATTTACTTGTATGTATACCTGATCTCTATATTACAGCTAGGTCAACTGCTGCATTAAGTTATGGGGACATTAGACAGGTACTGGGATCTGAAGTAAAATATATTTTGTTTAACGTATGCTTTAGTTTATCCCTCTGATCCTAAATTATTTAGAATGTAGTGCATTTTGGATTTTCTGGATACTGGTGTGGTTACTGTTATGTCATTGATGACCTCAAGCCTTGTTTTAGAGATATAAGTCCACAAAGCATATCTTATTAAGATTTTAACGAAATAACTGTTCGTTATATAATGGTGTTTCTAAACTCAGTTTTAAAGATATATGTGCTCATAGCCTTTCCTGTTACACTTTTTTTTATCTTACTCTATTGGTAGCTGGTTCTCTGTACAACTACTCTCTGCAGGGGGATATGTCCTGTATGTATATAATTAAGATTGCTATCATAACCAATTGTCAAAAATGTTTCTCATGAACAATTCAATGTCTTGACCTTCACCATTTTAATACTACGTAAAGTTGCTTTGGTGAGGTTTGTTCCCTGCTTTAGTGTGGAGGTTTTTCTCTGATTTGAAATAGCCAACTGTCGCTGGGCATAGGGCCCATGCTCAATCGGCAGGTTTGGTCTAGGAGAGCAGAAATTAACTTTAACCTCCGACATCCGAGGATACAACTGTTCTTTTTATTCATATAATTAAAGCTCTTTCCTTATGTATTTTACCTTTATAAGAGTTGATGTGTTACCCTGAACCTTATCTTTATCTTTTTTTTTTTTTTTTTTTAAATGTGTTTTTATTGAGGTAATACAGAATATCAACAAAATCAAGGTTACAATATAGTCATAATACAGTGTTTTGCATTGAGACAATATAGTAATGAAAACATGTCTACAATATACATATTATATTTCACACCAAAGGAGTACTATATGACTTTGGAACATAAGTATAGCAATATATAGATGAGTAACCTATACAGTTAGTTTGTAACCTCTTTTTCTTTCATGTAATTAGCAAGAGTCCATGAGCTAGTGACGTATGGGATATACATTCCTACCAGGAGGGGCAAAGTTTCCCAAACCTCAAAATGCCTATAAATACACCCCTCACCACACCCACAATTCAGTTTTACAAACTTTGCCTCCGATGGAGGTGGTGAAGTAAGTTTGTGCTAGATTCTACGTTGATATGCGCTCTGCAGCAAGTTGGAGCCCGGTTTTCCTCTCAGCGTGCAGTGAATGTCAGAGGGATATGAGGAGAGTATTGCCTATTTGAATGCAGTGATCTCCTTCTAAGGGGTCTATTTCATAGGTTCTCTGTTATCGGTCGTAGAGATTCATCTCTTACCTCCCTTTTCAGATCGACGATATACTCTTATATATACCATTACCTCTGCTGATTCTCGTTTCAGTACTGGTTTGGCTATCTGCTATATGTAGATGAGTGTCCTGGGGTAAGTAAGTCTTATTTTCTGTGACACTCCTAGCTATGGTTGGGCACTTTGTTTATAAAGTTCTAAATATATGTATTCAAACATTTATTTGCCTTGACTCAGAATGTTCAACTTTCCTTATTTTCAGACAGTCAGTTTCATATTTGGGATAATGCATTTTAATTTAACATTTTTCTTACCTTAAAATTTGACTTTTTCCCTGTGGGCTGTTAGGCTCGCGGGGGCTGAAAATGCTTCATTTTATTGCGTCATTCTTGGCGCTGACTTTTTTGGCGCAAAAATTCTATTTCCGTTTCCGGCGTCATACGTATCGCCGGAAGTTGCGTCATTTTTTGACGTTATTTTGCGCCAAAAATGTCGGCGTTCTGGATGTGGCGCCATTTTTGTCGCCAAAAAGCATTTAAGCGCCAAATAATGTGGGCGTCTTATTTGGCGCGAAAAAATATGGGTGTCACTTTTGTCTCCACATTATTTAAGTCTCATTTTTTATTGCTTCTGGTTGCTAGAAGCTTGTTCTTTGGCATTTTTTCCCATTCCTGAAACTGTCATTTAAGGAATTTGATCAATTTTGCTTTATATATGTTGTTTTTTCTCTTACATATTGCAAGATGTCTCACGTTGCATCTGAGTCAGAAGATACTACAGGAAAATCGCTGTCAAGTGCTGAATCTACCAAAGCTAAGTGTATCTGCTGTAAACTTTTGGTAGCTATTCCTCCAGCTGTTGTTTGTATTGATTGTCATGACAAACTTGTTAAAGCAGATAATATTTCCTTTAGTAAAGTACCATTGCCTGTTGCAGTTCCTTCAACATCTAAGGTGCAGAATGTTCCTGATAATATAAGAGATTTTGTTTCTGAATCCATAAAGAAGGCTGTGTCTGTTATTTCTCCTTCTAGTAAACGTAAAAAATCTTTTAAAACTTCTCTCCCTACAGATGAATTTTTAACTGAACATCATCATTCTGATTCTGATGATTCCTCTGGTTCAGAGGATTCTGTCTCAGAGGTTGATGCTGATAAATCTTCATATTTATTTAAAATGGAATTTATTTGTTCTTTACTTAAAGAAGTACTAATTGCTTTAGAAATAGTGGATTCTGGTCCTCTTGATACTAATTCTAAATGTTTAGATAAGGTATTTAAAGCTCCTGTGGTTATTCCAGAAGTTTTTCCTGTTCCTAATGCTATTTCTGCAGTAATTTCCAAAGAATGGGATAATTTGGGTAATTCATTTACTCCTTCTAAACGTTTTAAGCAATTATATCCTGTGCCGTCTGACAGATTAGAATTTTGGGACAAGATCCCTAAAGTTGATGGGGCTATTTCTACCCTTGCTAAACGTACTACTATTCCTACGTCAGATGGTACTTCGTTTAAGGATCCTTTAGATAGGAAAATTGAGTCCTTTCTAAGAAAAGCTTATCTGTGTTCAGGTAATCTTCTTAGACCTGCTATATCTTTGGCTGATGTTGCTGCAGCTTCAACTTTTTGGTTGGAAACTTTAGCGCAACAAGTAACACATCGTGATTCTCATGATATTATTATTCTTCTTCAGCATGCTAATAATTTTATCTGTGATGCCATTTTTGATATTATCAGAGTTGATGTCAGGTTTATGTCTCTAGCTATTTTAGCTAGAAGAGCTTTATGGCTTAAAACTTGGAATGCTGATATGGCTTCTAAATCAACTTTACTTTCCATTTCTTTCCAGGGTAACAAATTATTTGGTTCTCAGTTGGATTCCATTATTTCAACTGTTACTGGTGGGAAAGGAACTTTTTTACCACAGGATAAAAAATCTAAGGGTAAAAACAGGGCTAATAATCGTTTTCGTTCCTTTCGTTTCAACAAAGAACAAAAGCCTGATCCTTCATCCTCAGGAGCAGTTTCAGTTTGGAGACCATCTCCAGTCTGGAATAAATCCAAGCCAGCTAGAAAGGCAAAGCCTGCTTCTAAGTCCACATGAAGGCGCGGCCCTCATTCCAGCTCAGCTGGTAGGGGGCAGGTTACGTTTTTTCAAGGAAATTTGGATCAATTCTGTTCACAATCTTTGGATTCAGAGCATTGTTTCAGAAGGGTACAGAATTGGTTTCAAGTTGAGACCTCCTGCAAAGAGATTTTTTCTTTCCCGTCTCCCAGTAAATCCAGTAAAAGCTCAAGCATTTCTGAAATGTGTTTCAGATCTAGAGTTGACTGGAGTAATTATGCCACTTCCAGTTCCGGAACAGGGGATGGGGTTTTATTCAAATCTCTTCATTGTACCAAAGAAGGAGAATTCTTTCAGACCAGTTCTGGATCTAAAAATATTGAATCGTTATGTAAGGATACCAACGTTCAAGATGGTAACTGTAAGGACTATCTTACCTTTTGTTCAGCAAGGGAATTATATGTCCACAATAGATTTACAGGATGCATATCTGCATATTCCGATTCATCCAGATCATTATCAGTTCCTGAGATTCTCGTTTCTGGACAAGCATTACCAGTTTGTGGCTCTGCCGTTTGGCCTAGCTACAGCTCCAAGAATTTTTACAAAGGTTCTCGGTGCCCTGCTGTCTGTAATCAGAGAACAGGGTATTGTGGTATTTCCTTATTTGGACGATATCTTGGTACTTGCTCAGTCTTTACATTTAGCAGAATCTCATACGAATCGACTTGTGTTGTTTCTTCAAGATCATGGTTGGAGGATCAATTTACCAAAAAGTTCTTTGATTCCTCAGACAAGGGTATCCTTTCTGGGTTTCCAGATGGATTCAGTGTCCATGACTCTGTCTTTAACAGACAAGAGACGTCTAAAGTTGATTACAGCTTGTCGAAACCTTCAGTCACAATCATTCCCTTCGGTAGCCTTATGCATGGAAATTCTAGGTCTTATGACTGCTGCATCGGACGCGATCCCCTTTGCTCGTTTTCACATGCGACCTCTTCAGCTCTGTATGCTGAAGCAATGGTGCAAGGATTACACGAAGATATCTCAATTAATATCTTTAAAACCGATTGTTCGACACTCTCTAACATGGTGGACAGATCACCATCGTTTAATTCAGGGGGCTTCTTTTGTGCTTCCGACCTGGACTGTAATTTCAACAGATGCAAGTCTCACAGGTTGGGGAGCTGTGTGGGGATCTCTGACGGCACAAGGAGTTTGGGAATCTCAGGAGGTGAGATTACCGATCAATATTTTGGAACTCCGTGCAATTTTCAGAGCTCTTCAGTTTTGGCCTCTTCTGAAGAGAGAATCGTTCATTTGTTTTCAGACAGACAATGTCACAACTGTGGCATACATCAATCATCAAGGAGGGACTCACAGTCCTCTGGCTATGAAAGAAGTATCTCGAATTTTGGTTTGGGCGGAATCCAGCTCCTGTCTAATCTCTGCGGTTCATATCCCAGGTGTAGACAATTGGGAAGCGGATTATCTCAGTCGCCAAACGTTGCATCCGGGCGAATGGTCTCTTCACCCAGAGGTATTTCTTCAGATTGTTCAAATGTGGGAACTTCCAGAAATAGATCTGATGGCGTCCCATCTAAACAAGAAACTTCCCAGGTATCTGTCCAGATCCCGGGATCCTCAGGCGGAGGCAGTGGATGCATTATCACTTCCTTGGAAGTATCATCCTGCCTATATCTTTCCGCCTCTAGTTCTTCTTCCAAGAGTAATCTCCAAGATGCTGAAGGAATGCTCGTTTGTTCTGCTGGTAGCTCCGGCATGGCCTCACAGGTTTTGGTATGCGGATCTTGTCCGGATGGCCTCTTGCCAACCGTGGACTCTTCCGTTAAGACCAGACCTTCTGTCACAAGGTCCTTTTTTCCATCAGGATCTGAAATCCTTAAATTTAAAGGTATGGAGATTGAACGCTTGATTCTTGGTCAAAGAGGTTTCTCTGACTCTGTGATTAATACTATGTTACAGGCTCGTAAATCTGTATCTCGAGAGATATATTATAGAGTCTGGAAGACTTATATTTCTTGGTGTCTTTCTCATCATTTTTCCTGGCATTCTTTTAGAATACCGAGAATTTTACAGTTCCTTCAGGATGGTTTAGATAAGGGTTTGTCCGCAAGTTCTTTGAAAGGACAAATCTCTGCTCTTTCTGTTCTTTTTCACAGAAAGATTGCTATTCTTCCTGATATTCATTGTTTTGTACAAGCTTTGGTTCGTATAAAACCTGTCATTAAGTCAATTTCTCCTCCTTGGAGTTTGAATTTGGTTCTGGGAGCTCTTCAAGCTCCTCCGTTTGAACCTATGCATTCATTGGACATTAAATTACTTTCTTGGAAAGTTTTGTTCCTTTTGGCCATTTCTTCTGCCAGAAGAGTTTCTGAATTATCTGCTCTTTCTTGTGAGTCTCCTTTTCTGATTTTTCATCAGGATAAGGCGGTGTTGCGAACTTCTTTTGAATTTTTACCTAAAGTTGTGAATTCCAACAACATTAGTAGAGAAATTGTGGTTCCTTTATTATGTCCTAATCCTAAGAATTCTAAGGAGAAATCGTTGCATTCTTTGGATGTTGTTAGAGCTTTGAAATATTATGTTGAAGCTACGAAATCTTTTCGTAAGACTTCTAGTCTATTTGTTATCTTTTCCGGTTCTAGAAAAGGCCAGAAAGCTTCTGCCATTTCTTTGGCATCTTGGTTGAAATCTTTAATTCATCTTGCCTATGTTGAGTCGGGTAAAACTCCGCCTCAGAGAATTACAGCTCATTCTACTAGGTCAGTTTCTACTTCCTGGGCGTTTAGGAATGAAGCTTCGGTTGACCAGATCTGCAAAGCAGCAACTTGGTCCTCTTTGCATACTTTTACTAAATTCTACCATTTTGATGTATTTTCTTCTTCTGAAGCAGTTTTTGGTAGAAAAGTACTTCAGGCAGCGGTTTCAGTTTGAATCTTCTGCTTATGTTTTTCGTTAAACTTTATTTTGGGTGTGGATTATTTTCAGCAGGAATTGGCTGTCATTATTTTATCCCTCCCTCTCTAGTGACTCTTGTGTGGAAAGATCCACATCTTGGGTAGTCATTATCCCATACGTCACTAGCTCATGGACTCTTGCTAATTACATGAAAGAAAACATAATTTATGTAAGAACTTACCTGATAAATTCATTTCTTTCATATTAGCAAGAGTCCATGAGGCCCGCCCTTTTTTTGTGGTGGTTATGATTTTGTATAAAGCACAATTATTCCAATTCCTTATTTCATATGCTTTCGCACTTTTTTATCACCCCACTTCTTGGCTATTCGTTAAACTGAATTGTGGGTGTGGTGAGGGGTGTATTTATAGGCATTTTGAGGTTTGGGAAACTTTGCCCCTCCTGGTAGGAATGTATATCCCATACGTCACTAGCTCATGGACTCTTGCTAATATGAAAGAAATGAATTTATCAGGTAAGTTCTTACATAAATTATGTTTTTATTTTCTGTATTTGGCTATTCCCCATTTCAAATGACGACTACTCTTGAGCCATAAATATAAATAGTGCAAGCATTTGAGGGTAGCAATATCAAAAGTGAGGAAACAATGCGAAAATTTGAAATAGATATATAGTATGTCACATTAAAATTACATTCCCGAACAGATCATTAACAAATATTTGTGTCGTGAATAATGATGTGGTTAGTTTTGATCTACATAATCCAAACCTGTTGAACACTCAAGTGCATTCTTGGTAGAGAAAGTAGCTTAGTCACTGAGAGTAAGTGTGCTATAGGACATATTTTCCTATGCTTACGTAGTAAGCTCACTGGTGTGAAGACGGGGGGTGGCATACAAAATATAAATTCTCTAAGCCTGATGAACATTCCAGGTGGGCATAAAAACCCAAGGCCTAGATTTGGAGTTCGGCGGTAGCCGTCAAAACCAGCGTTAGAGGCTCCTAACGCTGGTTTTGGCCGCCTGCTGGTATTTGGAGTCAGTGATTAAAGGGTCTAACGCTCACTTTTCAGCCGCGACTTTTCCATACCGCAGATCCCCCTACGCCATTTGCGTAGCCTATATTTTCAATGGGATCTTTCTAACGCTGGTATATAGAGTCGTTTCTGAAGTGAGCGTTAGAGCTCTAACGACAAGATTCCAGCCGCCTGAAAATAGCAGGAGTTAAGAGCTTTCTGGCTAACGCCGGTTCATAAAGCTCTTAACTACTGTACCCTAAAGTACACTAACACCCATAAACTACCTATGTACCCCTAAACTGAGCTCCCCCCACATCGCCGCCACTCGATTAAAATTTTTAACCCCTAATCTGCCGACCGCCACCTACGTTATACTTATGTACCCCTAATCTGCTGCCCCTAACCCCGCCGACCCCTGTATTACATTTATTAACCCCTAACCTGCCCCCCACAACGTCGCCGCCAGCTACTTAAAATAATTAACCCCTAATCTTCCGACCGCAAAGCGCCGCCACCTACGTTATCCCTATGTACCCCTAATCTGCTACCCCTAACACCGCCGACCCCTATATTATATTTATTAACCCCTAATCTGTCCCCCTCAACGTCGCCTCCACCTGCCTACACTTATTAACCCCTAATCTGCCGAGCGGACCTGAGCGCTACTATAATAAAGTTATTAACCCCTAATCCGCATCACTAACCCTATCATAAATAGTATTAACCCCTAATCTGCCCTCCCTAACATCGCCGACACCTACCTTCAATTATTAACCCCTAATCTGCCGAGCGGACCTCACCGCTATTCTAATAAATGGATTAACCCCTAAAGCTAAGTCTAACCCTAACACTAACACCCCCCTAAGTTAAATATAATTTACATCTAACGAAATAAATTAACTCTTATTAAATAAATTATTCCTATTTAAAGCTAAATACTTACCTGTAAAATAAATCCTAATATAGCTACAATATAAATTATAATTATATTATAGCTATTTTAGGATTAATATTTATTTTACAGGCAACTTTGTAATTATTTTAACCAGGTACAATAACTATTAAATAGTTAAGAACTATTTAATAGTTACCTAGTTAAAATAATAACAAATTTACCTGTAAAATAAATCCTAACCTAAGATATAATTAAACCTAACACTACCCTATCAATAAAATAATTAAATAAACTACCTACAATTACCTACAATTAACCTAACACTACACTATCAATAAATAAATTAAGCACAATTCCTACAAATAAATACAATTAAATAAACTAGCTAAAGTACAAAAAATAAAAAAGAACTAAGTTACAGAAAATAAAAAAATATTTACAAACATAAGAAAAATATTACAACAATTTTAAACTAATTACACCTACTCTAAGCCCCCTAATAAAATAACAAAGCCCCCCAAAATAAAAAATTCCCTACCCTATTCTAAATTAAAAAAGTTACAAGCTCTTTTACCTTACCAGCCCTGAACAGGGCCCTTTGCGGGGCATGCCCCAAGAAGTTCAGCTCTTTTGCCTGTAAAAAAAAACATACAATACCCCCCCCCAACATTACAACCCACCACCCACATACCCCTAATCTAACCCAAACCCCCCTTAAATAAACCTAACACTAAGCCCCTGAAGATCTTCCTACCTTGTCTTCACCATCCAGGTATCACCGATCCGTCCTGGCTCCAAGATCTTCATCCAACCCAAGCGGGGGTTGGCGATCCATAATCCGGTCCAGAAGAGGCTCCAAAGTCTTCCTCCTATCCGGCAAGAAGAGGACATCCGGACCGGCAAACATCTTCTCCAAGCGGCATCTTCGATCTTCTTCCATCCGGAGCGAAGCGGCAGGATCCTGAAGACATCCAGCGCGGAACATCCATCCGGACCGACGACTGAACGATGAATGACTGTTCCTTTAAGGGACGTCATCCAAGATGGCGTCCCTCGAATTCCGATTGGCTGATAGGATTCTATCAGCCAATCGGAATTAAGGTAGGAATTTTCTGATTGGCTGATGGAATCAGCCAATCAGAATCAAGTTCAATCCGATTGGCTGATCCAATCAGCCAATCAGATTGAGCTCGCATTCTATTGGCTGATCGGAACAGCCAATAGAATGCGAGCTCAATCTGATTGGCTGATTGGATCACACAATCGGATTGAACTTGATTCTGATTGGCTGATTCCATCAGCCAATCAGAAAATTCCTACCTTAATTCCGATTGGCTGATAGAATCCTATCAGCCAATCGGAATTCGAGGGACGCCATCTTGGATGATGTCCCTTAAAGGAACAGTCATTCGTCGGTCCGGATGGATGTTCCGCGCTGGATGTCTTCAGGATCCTGCCGCTTCGCTCCGGATGGAAGAAGATCGAAGATGCTGCTTGGAGAAGATGTTTGCCGGTCCGGATGTCCTCTTCTTGCCGGATAGGAGGAAGACTTTGGAGCCTCTTCTGGACCGGATTATGGATCGCCAACCCCCGCTTGGGTTGGATGAAGATCTTGGAGCCAGGACGGATCGGTGATACCTGGATGGTGAAGACAAGGTAGGAAGATCTTCAGGGGCTTAGTGTTAGGTTTATTTAAGGGGGGTTTGGGTTAGATTAGGGGTATGTGGGTGGTGGGTTGTAATGTTGGGGGGGGGGGTATTGTATGTTTTTTTTTACAGGCAAAAGAGCTGAAATTCTTGGGGCATGCCCCGCAAAGGGCCCTGTTCAAGGCTGGTAAGGTAAAAGAGCTTGTAACTTTTTTAATTTAGAATAGGGTAGGGAATTTTTTATTTTGGGGGGCTTTGTTATTTTATTAGGGGGCTTAGAGTAGGTGTAATTAGTTTAAAATTGTTGTAATATTTTTCTTATGTTTGTAAATATTTTTTTATTTTCTGTAACTTAGTTCTTTTTTATTTTTTGTACTTTAGCTAGTTTATTTAATTGTATTTATTTGTAGGAATTGTGTTTAATTAATTTATTGATAGTGTAGTGTTAGGTTAATTGTAGGTAATTGTAGGTAGTTTATTTAATTATTTTATTGATAGGGTAGTGTTAGGTTTAATTATAACTTAGGTTAGGATTTATTTTACAGGTAAATTTGTAATTATTTTAACTAGGTAACTATTAAATAGTTCTTAACTATTTAATAGCTATTGTACCTGGTTAAAATAATTACAAAGTTGCCTGTAAAATAAATATTAATCCTAAAATAGCTATAATATAATTATAATTTATATTGTAGCTATATTAGGATTTATTTTACAGGTAAGTATTTAGCTTTAAATAGGAATAAGTTATTTAATAAGAGTTAATTTATTTCGTTAGATAAATATTATATTTAACTTAGGGGGGTGTTAGTGTTAGGGTTAGACTTAGCTTTAGGGGTTAATCCATTTATTAGAATAGCGGTGAGCTCCGATCGGAAGATTAGGGGTTAATAATTGAAGGTAGGTGTCGGCGATGTTAGGGAGGGCAGATTAGGGGTTAATACTATTTATGATAGGGTTAGTGAGGCGGATTAGCGGTTAATAACTTTATTATAGTAGCGCTCAGGTCCGCTCGGCAGATTAGGGGTTAATAAGTGTAGGCAGGTGTCGGCGACGTTGTGGGGGGCAGGTTAGGGGTTAATAAATATAATATAGGGGTCGGCGGTGTTAGGGGTAGCAGATTAGGGGTACATAGGGAGAACGTAGGTTGCGGCGGTTTACGGAGCGGCAGATTAGGGGTTAAAAAAAATATGCAGGGGTCAGCGATAGCGGGGGGCGGCAGATTAGGGGTTAATAAGTGTAAGGGTAGGGGTGTTTAGACTCGGGGTACATGTGCAGAGGTTCTCTTTATTGTCACAAACTGGGAGCCAGAAAAGCAGAACAACGTTTCGGGCTACAAACCCTTATTCATGTTATGAACATGAATAAGGGTTTGTAGCCCGAAACGTTGTTCTGCTTTTCTGGCTCCCAGTTTGTGACAATAAAGAGAACCTCTGCATAAGGACTTTGTGGTGCGTCTGCTACTTTTTGTTTTACATTACTTTGAGGATTTTTGCAGTAATCCTACTGCAGTATGCACCCTATCAAGGATTGAAGTGCTGGATTTCTGAATTGCTTCTAGACTCGGGGTACATGTTAGGGTGTTAGGTGCAGACGTAGGAAGTGTTTCCCCATAGGAAACAATGGGGCTGCGTTAGGAGCTGAACGCTGCTTTTTTGCAGGTGTTAGGTTTTTTTTTCAGCTCAAACAGTCCCATTGTTTCCTATGGGAGAATCGTGCACGAGCACGTTTTTGAGGCCGGCCGCGTCCGTAAGCAACTCTGGTATCGAGAGTTGCATTTGCGGTAAAAATTCTCTACGCTCCTTTTTTGGAGCCTAACGCAGCATTTGTTTGAACTCTCGATACCAGAGTTAATTTTATGGTGCGGCCAGAAAAAAGCCCGCGGAGCGTTAACAGCCCTTTTACCGCCGAACTCCAAATCTAGGCCCAAGTATCTAACCGTCACACACCAAAACGAAACAGCTTAACTCTTCTGCTGCTTAAAATATATATATATAAACAAATATAACAAATATAACAAACAGAGATAGGTTGTACCTCCCCTCAGGGGTTATTGTCACTACTGGACAGAGACGGAAAAGGGGTATAGGATATGACCCACTCTATCACATAGAGTGGGAAAGGATGAGGGGAGGTACCTTTCACACTTATTATTCTGTCTAGAAGGGCACTAAATATCACACCGTTATCACAGCTGAGCAAAATGAAGACACTTGTAGTATCAAGGACCATGTTAGACTATTGAGATGTAAATATACTTAACATAACTAGAGACTGGATAGTTGGTCATACACTGCATGTCTAATCTACTGACTTAAAGAAATATTATATGGGTACTAAGAAGAATGTAAGCTTATCATATATATATGGGCCCAGTATCTTGTGACAATTAGACAATTTAACTATCATATTGAGACAGCTAGTGACAGTTATATATTATGTCACCATAAGGACCCATTATGTATCCTTTTACCATTATCAAACCAAAGCACTCTTCTTTATAGCGTATACATCTAAGATAAAAAGTGCATAATATAGTCAAACATACGGGAAGGAATAATATTAAAAACAAGAAGCTTGTTAGCGTTAAAACTTATAATAAACCGGCAACGTAAGAGTATATGAAAAGATAACTATCCCTGAATAATACCTTACACTAAGCAAAGTTAATATCTTGTTTAATGGAAAAAATAAATGAACTATGGGAAAATATGAATCTAGATTAAGTGCAACAATATTGACTCAGCTCATCTAGACTGCAGGATAAGACTATTTGCTTAAAAAAAAATCAGCATAGTGAAACAGCTTTAGCTCTATCCATGTGTACAAATATGACTATAATTATAAAAGACAAATATACCAAATGAACTAGTTAGGTATAAATGTTGAATGCTAGGTTATCATTATATAAAAGCATAAAATGAATAATATAACCATCTCAATTAGGAGAGTAAATACTTATATTGCTGCTTAGAAAAACATAGTTATCACTATAATACTATTATTCACCTTAATATAGGTGATATAGAAGACTGTGTTGTAGTTTTGTATCTAAAATACCTCTAAATATAACTATAACTGTACATGTATGATGTGTTTGCTAGGCCACCTCGGTCGCAGGCAGCCCAGCAGAAGAAGTAAAGGGTATTCGTAATGACTCAAACCTAGCTCCATTGGTAATTAACAATAGCTCCAAAACTGGTATACATATATATATAAACCAACAAGCTGTAATTATGGTGTTATATGTATGGTAGGCAACCAAGGCTAGTCAGGTCACCGTCTTCTATCATGTAAGAAAGGGAGGACATACATGGAACCCATTTATACTTAACTGAGATAGAACAGCAACATATCAAATCAATGGTCACAAGATACCCATAAAGTGTAAGAAAACAGAGCAAGCCCTATCAAGCTGTACGATAATTAGCATATAGGATCTGTACATTACAACATTATTACCATTTGGCTCAGCTAACAGAAATATAAAAGGCTTAACAACGATAATTGTAGGTAATTATACTCCCCCAAAAAAAAATGTTAGGTAGGTAGAATGCCCTAAATATATAAGGTGAAAGAAGAAGTACTAATGGTATGATTTGACATATGAGTTTGTTCCAAATGCTCAAATGTTACTATAGTACTATACTGTTCTTACCACTAATGCCTGTATGTCATTCAGATAAATATACATATCGTGGCACCTAAAGTATATACATAAGAGTCTGTTCATATCTGAACATTTAACTGGTAAATTGAGTAGTATGCACAGAGTTTATAAATTGACAGTTTTCATTTGTGTGTCCAGGGTAAATGACAATGATGGCTCCTCTACCTGAAGGCCTCAGCTGTTGCCCTTGGTATGTTTAACCCACTCCACATTTTAAAGGCTCGTGGATCCTGGCTGCAAAAAGCATTCCTCCTGGAACCTGAAAGCTAGCCCCAATGGCAGAGTGCAGAGGTATAGTATTAGGAATTTCCGTATCAGCTCCAACAGTCTCTTTTGTCTCCTGGACCAACTCTCTGGCTCCGGTGCCAGAGGCCAGTGTTGCAGCGCTCAAGTGTGTCGCCAGACGATCATTCTCCGCATACAGCTGACATCGCTTGGCTGAATGAGACTCCGGTACCGTCCGGATGTCTCCGATCACAACACAAGTAGGAGAGGTCAGGACGTCCATGACTGCGCTACCGGGTGATGTAGAATCTATGGAAGGTGGTCCGGCGCCATCTTGGGAGACGCATGGAGCAGCTAACTTGTGAAACCATTGCACAAGTAGTGTGCGCATTTCAGATAAATGATTTTCCAGGAAGCCGCATAGCACATCCTCAAGTACTTCTGCCATCTTTATTAGTTTGCTAGTATTATGTGTCTTCCCATTCAGTGGTCTCACTGTTTATAGAAAAGGTATAGTACAGTTTGCGGCCCATAGGCTTCAAATTGCTGCATATTGCGGTCGACCAATATAGGCTAGGATCACATTCTTATAATGCTCAAATGGCTTCTCCCCAGACAATGAACCTCTATGCACCTTTATTAGCTGTAAATTCTATAGAAAATCATAAAAAAATCAGTGAAAATTGTATTTGTCCAGAGAGCCTCCTTCAGATGCGACAAGCCTGATCGGCTGCTAGCTCCACACCCCCCCCCCCTTATCTTTATCTTTTCTTTTTTTTTGGTATAGGGTTACTGTAATCCCACTGTGGCTTTGAACCAGTATAAACCTCCTTATAATATTATATTAAGCCATCTTAGGAATAGTCTATGGATCATAAATTCTTTAAAAGGTCAATTCCATCTTGTATACCACACTTTATTTTCCAGTATTTGAACATATATTAAGTACTAAACCCATAGTGTCCATTTTGTTAATTGTTAATTGGCATCTTTAAAGTTTGTTCTTCTCTCTTTTGTATAGCTAGGTGGCTGGTCTCCTGCCCCCCCCCCCTCTTTCCCTTCCCCTCCCTCCCCCCTCCCATAAAGATCCTCAAGTACTCTGGGGTTCCCCAGTGGTTGCTTTTGCGGTTTTCCTCGTAACATACCGCACTTTTCCTCCTATATTCACTCAACTACTGTATATGTTTTAAAAATATCTGCTTAGGATGTTTCACACATTGGTATATAACATGTTTGGCCAGCTGGTAGATAATATTGGCATACTTCTCTATGTTTTGCTACATATTGTTGCACATTACAAATTTCTTATATGCTGCCATACATGCTATACAATTTGACACACCTATTGTTCAGTCTGAATAAATTAGGTATATTCAGTTATTATTTATGCTTTAAAAATATTTGCTAAAATGCTGTCATATATGCTATATATTTTGAAATATGTGTTGTTTGGTCTGAAACAATTAGGTATACTTAACTATTGCATATACTTTAAAAATCTTTGCTCAGGATAGTGTGCTCACTGGTATATAAAATGTTCAGTATGATAGTTGATAATAATATTGCATATCTTAATACCCTGGTATTTCTTGCTGCACATTAGAGTTGCTCTACATGTGGCTAAATATGCTGTACCATTTGAAATATTTACTGTCCAGTTGGAAACATTCCTATTCTCCAGTTATATATTCGCTGAAGTGAATTTACCCTTATTTTATGTGAATCATTGGCCTTATGCAATATGTTTGTCTCTTTTATATCTCCTGTATTATTGGAGGTCACATTATTCATGTTGAATGATGGCTTTGTATTTTTTGAAAAACTCAATAAAAATTATTTAAATTTTTTTTAAAAAAAATGGAGCTTAGAAGCTCTGAGGTTTGCGACCAAATATTAGAGACATGGTGACAGTGCCACCACATGTGAGGGTAGGTCCCTGTCTCGTCACAGCCTCTCAAACATTTCCCTCTCAACGACTCTGGGCTATGTAGTCTGGAAGGGTGGAAATACCACCTAAATGCCACTTTCATATCATTTTCTTTTAGGTGGGCACAAATTGAGAACAAGGTGCCCCTATGAAGGGTGGTGTTCTATTTTTCAAGTGACCAAGAAAAGTTAAAGTCCTCCTTCCATTTAAGCATAAAGGGGAGTTTAGGTGCTGTTGGGGGGTTATTAATCATGGAATATAATCTAGAGATTACAGACACCAGTTATTTCTCTAATCTTTTGATGGAGAAACAGGTGGTTGTCCCTTATTCCCTCAAAGCTATAATTCACTGCCCAGTTACACAATTACCAAAAGAGATAAAAAAATTGTCAGTAATCTGTAACGTGATTTCTGCATGGCAAAAGCTTTGTACTGCCCTAGATGTAGATTACCGAATTTCTGCATACCTCCCTATTAGAGGAAATAATTTATTTCCCCCTGGTCTGTCATCGGATATATTTACAAAATGGGAAGAGAAAGGAGTAATATATGTCTCACAATTATTAGACAATGACTACAAAGTAAGAACATTTGAATCTATTTTTCAAGAATATAATATACCGAACAAAATTTTTTACGCGTATTTACAACTAAGGCACTTCATAAATGGGGTCCATAATATTAGACAAGGCTATAAAGACTTTGGTGTACTTAAAGATTATATTATCTTACATAAGAATAGTATTCATACTATTTCATTAATCTACAATATCTTTATGTCTAAACAAGGGCAGTTGGGTTTAGAAAAACTAACAGATGTCTGGAGGCCTCATTTTCAAGATATAACACTAGAAAAGATTAAATTAAGTATTAAGCGAGTAAAAGAGGCCAAAATCCCTACATCTTGGAAAGAATCCCATATAAAACTAATTAATAGGGTATATATCACACCAAGAATGTTAGCTAAATGGACAAGTAGCAATATAGGAGAATGTTTTAAGTGCAGGAGGTCGGATTCTGACCTCCTGCACTGTCTATGGTATTGCCCTAAAATTAGGCAATTTTGGCTTAAGGTTTTCTTTTGGTGGTCTAAAATCTCTCAGGAAAATTTCGCAATAGATGCATTTCAAGTTTTTTTTCTAGCTAAGGAACCTATTGCGAAATTCTCTAGGGTGATTGATACACTAATTCTATTTCGATTTTGGAAAAATAAGAATGTTCCTTCATTCAATTTATTCAAGCAAGAGGTTTATTCGCAGATTATGTTTGAACAATTAAATAGTGATCCCTCATCTCCAAGCCAGACTCAATGTTTCTTTGATAAATGGCTTTCTGTAATTTTGGATCTACCACAGAATTTACAATACTCATTAACAAAGTGCTTTCATAAGTCAGACCTTTTTGGTACGCTGATTCTTAGGAATATATTCCCAGTGGCTTGGTATTTATAAAGTATAAATGCGGAGGGGGAGACTTGGAGCACTTCCCCCCCCTTTTTTTTTTTTTCTCTTTCTTTTTTCTTTCTTTTCTTCTTCCTTTTTTTCCCTTTTTTTTTTTTCTCTTTTTTCTCTCTCTTTTAGGTTTAACAAAAAACAATAGCACAAATACATGATATCGGAAGGCTGGGACACCAGAATCGAATATTAAAAATGTCTTGATAAACTCCAGTAGTCACTGTACAGTAATGATGATTAGCGCAGGTCTAATTTATTGTTCTTGTTCCTCTTAGTTAGGAGAAAAGAGTACTTCTACAATACTATAAATAAGATATAAATGAATGATGCGTTTTGTTTTTCTTTTTATGTGTTACCTGTGCTATGTATAAGAAATTTGCTGTATTCATGACAAATACTTGTTTAACTGAAAATATATTTTGTGCTTGAAGATAAATAAAAAATATAAAAAAAAAAAAAAAACATAATTTATGTAAGAACTTACCTGATAAATTAATTTCTTTCATATTAGCAAGAGTCCATGAGCTAGTGACGTATGGGATATACATTCCTACCAGGAGGGGCAAAGTTTCCCAAACCTTAAAATGCCTATAAATACACCCCTCACCACACCCACAATTCAGTTTAACGAATAGCCAAGAAGTGGGGTGATAAAAAAGTGCGAAAGCATATAAAATAAGGAATTGGAATAATTGTGCTTTATACAAAAAAATCATAACCACCACAAAAAGGGTGGGCCTCATGGACTCTTGCTAATATGAAAGAAATGAATTTATCAGGTAAGTTCTTACATAAATTATGTTTTCTTTCATGTAATTAGCAAGAGTCCATGAGCTAGTGACGTATGGGATAATGATTACCCAAGATGTGGATCTTTCCACACAAGAGTCACTAGAGAGGGAGGGATAAAATAAAGACAGCCAATTCCTGCTGAAAATAATCCACACCCAAAATAAAGTTTAATAAAAAACATAAGCAGAAGATTCAGACTGAAACCGCTGACTGAAGTACTTTTCTACCAAAAACTGCTTCAGAAGAAGAAAATACATCAAAATGGTAGAATTTAGTAAAAATATGCAAAGAGGACCAAGTTGCAGCTTTGCAAATGTGATCAACCGAAGCTTCATTCCTAAACGCCCAGGAAGTAGAAACTGACCTGGTAGAATGAGCTGTAATCCTCTGAGGCGGAGTTTTACCCGACTCAACATAGGCAAGATGAAATAAAGATTTCAACCAAGATGCCAAAGAAATGGCAGAAGCTTTCTGGCCTTTTCTAGAACCGGAAAAGATAACAAATAGACTAGAAGTCTTTCGGAAAGACTTAGTAGCTTCAACATAATATTTCAAAGCTCTACCAACATCCAAAGAATGCAATGATTTCTCCTTAGAATTCTTAGGATTAGGACATAATGAAGGAACCACAATTTCTCTACTAATGTTGTTGGAATTCACAACTTTAGGTAAAAATTCAAAAGAAGTTCGCAACACCGCCTTATCCTGATGAAAAATCAGAAAAGGAGACTCACAAGAAAGAGCAGATAATTCAGAAACTCTTCTGGCAGAAGAGATGGCCAAAAGGAACAAAACTTTCCAAGAAAGTAATTAAATGACCAATGAATGCATAGGTTCAAAGGGAGGAGCTTGAAGAGCTCCCAGAACCAAATTCAAACTCCAAGGAGGAGAAATTGACTTAATGACAGGTTTTATACGAACCAAAGCTTGTACAAAACAATGAATATCAGGAAGAATAGCAATCTTTCTGTGAAAAAGAACAGAAAGAGCAGAGATTTGTCCTTTCAAGGAACTTGCAGACAAACCCTTATCTAAACCATCCTGAAGAAACTGTAAAATTCTCGGTATTCTAAAAGAATGCCAAGAAAAATGATGAGAAAGACACCAAAAAATATAAGTCTTCCAGACTCTATAATATATCTCTCTAGATACAGATTTACGAGCCTCTAACATAGTATTAATCACAGAGTCAGAGAAACCTCTTTGACCAAGAATCAAGCGTTCAATCGCCATACCTTTAAATTTAAGGATTTCAGATCCTGATGGAAAAAAGGACCTTGTGACAGAAGGTCTGGTCTAACGGAAGAGTCCACGGTTGGCAAGAGGCCATCCGGACAAGATCCGCATACCAAACCTGTAAGGCCATGCCGGAGCTACCAGCAGAACAAACGAGCATTCCTTCAGAATCTTGGAGATTACTCTTGGAAGAAGAACTAGAGGCGGAAAGATATAGGCAGGATGATACTTCCAAGGAAGTGATAATGCATCCACTGCCTCCGCCTAAGGATCCCGGGATCTGGACAGATATCTGGGAAGTTTCTTGTTTAGATGAGACGCCATCAGATCTATTTCTGGAAGTTCCCACATTTGAACAACCTGAAGAAATACCTCTGGGTGAAGAGACCATTCGCCCGGATGCAACGTTTGGCGACTGAGATAATCCGCTTCCCAATTGTCTACACCTGGGATATGAACCGCAGAGATTAGACAGGAGCTGGAGTCCGCCCAAACCAAAAAATTTGAGATACTTCTTTCATAGCCAGAGGACTGTGAGTCGCTCCTTGATGATTGATGTATGCCACAGTTGTGACATTGTCTGTCTGAAAACAAATGAACGATTCTCTCTACAGAAGAGGCCAAAACTGAAGAGCTCTGAAAATTGCACGGAGTTCCAAAATATTTATCGGTAATCTCACCTCCTGAGATTCCCAACTCCTTGTGCCGACAGAGATCCCCACACAGCTCCCCAACCTGTGAGACTTGTATCTGTTGAAATTACAGTCCAGGTCGGAAGCACAAAAGAAGCCCCCTGAATTAAACGATGGTGATCTGTCCACCACGTTAGAGAGTGTCGAACAATCGGTTTTAAAGATATAAATTGAGATATCTTTGTGTAATCCTTGCACCATTGATTCAGCATACAGAGCTGAAGAGGTCGCATGTGAAAAACGAGCAAAGGGGATTGCGTCCAATGCAGCCGTCATAAGACCTAGAATTTCCATGCATAAGGTTACCAAAGGGAATGATTGTGACTGAAGGTTTCGACAAGCTGAAAACAATTTTAGACGTCTCTTGTCTGTTAAAGACAGAGTCATGGACACTGAATCTATCTGGAAACCCAGAAAGGTTACCCTTGACTGAGGAATCAATTAACTTTTTGGTAAATTGATCCTCCAACCATGATCTTGAAGAAACAACACAAGTCGAATCGCATGAGATTCTTCGAATGAGAAGACTGAGCAAATACCAAAATAATCGTCCAAATAAGGAAATACCAAAACCCTGTTCTCTGAATACAGAAAGAAGGGCACCGAGAATCTTTGAAAAAAATTCTTGGAACTGAGGCTAGGCCAAACGGTAGAGCCACAAAACTGGTAATGCTTGTCTAAAAAGAGAATCTCAAACACTAAAAGTGATCTGAATGAATCGGAATATGCAGATACACATCCTGCAAATCTATTGTAGACATAAAATGCCCTTGCTAAACAAAAGGCAGAATAGTCCTACAGTAACCATCTTGACTGTTGGTATACATAACGATTCAATATTGATAGATCCGGAACTGGTCTGAAGGAATTGACCTTCTTTGGTACAATGAAGAGATAAAATAAAACCCTAGCCCCTGTTCCAGAACTGGAACTGGCATAATTACTCCAGCCAATTCTAGATCTGAAACACATTTCAGAAATGCTGAGCCTTGCTGTGTTAACTGGGACACGGGAAAGAAAAAAATCTCTTAGCAGGAGGCCTTAACTGAAGCCAATTCTGTACCTTTCTGAAACAATGTTCTGAAACCAGAGATTGAGAACGGAATTGATCCAAACTCCTTTGAAGAAAACGTAATCTGCCCCATACCAGCTGAACTGGAAAAAGGGCCGCACCTTTATGGGTACTTAGGAGCTGACTATAGGTTTCTATAAGGCTTGGATATATTCCAAACTGGAAATAGTTTCCAAACTGATACCGCTCCTGAGGATGAAGGATCAGGCTTTTGTTCCTTATTATGAGAAAAAGAACGAAAAAATGATTATTACCCTTGGTAGAAAGGGAAAAACAAAGTTAACTTAGAAGACATATCAGCATTCCAAGTTAAATCCATAAAGCTTTTCTAGCTAAAATAGCTAGAGACATATACCTGACATCAACTCAAATGATATCAAAAGATGGTATCACCAATAAAATTATTAGCATGTTATAGAATAAAAATAATGCTATAAAATTATGATCTGTTACTTGTTGCGCTAAAACTTCTAACCAAAAAGATGAAGCTGCAGCAACATCCGGTAAAAATATAGCAGGTCTAAGAAGATTACCTGAACATAAGTAAACTTTTCTTAGAAAGGATTCAATTTTCTTATCTAAAGGATCCTTAAATTTAGTACTATCTGAGACAGCCCCAAACCTTAGGGATTTTGTCCCAAAAAACTCTGTCAGATGGCACAGAATATAATTGCTTAAACGTTTAGAAGGAGTAAAAGAATTACCCAAATTATTCCATTCCCTGGAAATTACTTCAGAAAAAGCATCAGGGAGATTAAACACTTCTGCAATAAATACAGGAGATTTAAAAACCCTATTTAAACGTTTAGATTTAGAATCAAGAGGACCAGAATCCTCTATATCTAAAGCAATTAATACTTCTTTAAATAAAGAACGAATAAATTCCATCTTGAACAAATACAAAGATTTAACAGCATCAACCTCTGAGACAGAAACTTCTGAACCAGAAGAACCATTATCAGTATCAGAACGATGATGTTCATTTAAAAATTCATCTGAAAAAAGAGAAGTTTTTTAAAAGATTTTTATGTAAACTAGAAGGAGAAATAACAGACATAGCCTTCTAAATGGATTTAAAAAATAAAATCTCTTATGTTTATCAGGAACACTCTGAAAATTAAATGTTGACGGAACAGCAACAGGTAATATAACAGTACTAAAGGAAATTTTATCTGCATTAATAAGTTTGTCATGACATGCAATACAAACAACAGCTGGAGAAACAGATACCAAAAATGTATAGCAGATACACTTAGCTTGGTAGCTCCAGCCCCGGGCAGTGATTTTCCTGAAGAAACTTCTGACTCAGTTGCAACGTGGAACATCTTGCAATATGTAATAGAAAAAAAAAACAACATGTAAAGCAAATTGATCAAAATCCTTAAATGACAGTTTCAGGAATGGGAAAAAAATGCCAGTGAACAAGCTTCTAGCAACCAGAAGCAATAAATAATGAGACTTAAATAATGTGGAGACAAAAGCGACGCCCATATTTTTTTAGCGCCAAACAAGACGCCCACATTATTTGGCGCCGAAATGCTTTTGGCGCCAAAAATGACGCCACATCCGGAGCGCCGACATTTTTGGCGCAAAATAACGTCAAAAAAATGACGCAACTTCCGGCGACACGTATGACGCCGGAAACGGAAAAGAATTTTTGCGCCAAAAAAATCCGCGCCAAAAATGACGTAATAAAATGAAGCATTTTCAGCCCCCGCGAGCCTAACAGCCCACAGGGAAAAAAGAGTCAAATTTTTGAAGGTAAGAAAAAATGATTAATTCAAATGCATTATCCCAAATATGAAACCGACTGTCTGAAAAATAAGGAAAGTTGAACATTCTGAGTCAAGGCAAATAAATGTTTGAATACATATATTTAGAACTTTATAAACAAAGTGCCCAACCATAGCTTAGAGTGTCACAGAAAATAAGATTTACTTACCCCAGGACACTCATCTACATGTTTGTAGAAAGCCAAACCAGTACTGAAACGAGAATCAGCAGAGGTAATGGTATATATAAGAGTATATAGTCGATCTGAAAAGGGAGGTAAGAGATGAATCTCTACGACCGATAACAGAGAACCTATGAAATAGACCCCGTAGAAGGAGATCACTGCATTCAAATAGGCAATACTCTCCTCACATCCCTCTGACATTCACTGCACGCTGAGAGGAAAACCGGGCTCCAACTTGCTGCGGAGCGCATATCAACGTAGAATCTAGCACAAACTTACTTCACCACCTCCGTCGGAGGCAAAGTTTGTAAAACTGAATTGTGGGTGTGGTGAGGGGTGTATTTATAGGCATTTTAAGGTTTGGGAAACTTTGCCCCTCCTGGTAGGAATGTATATCCCATACGTCACTAGCTCATGGACTCTTGCTAATTACATGAAAGAAAAAGAGATGCACTTTAACCTTTGTGTGGCTAAACAGAGTTGTTCTAGGTGAGTGACCGGAGGTACCTATAACTTCAGCCACCCTTGCCCTAAGCTGCAAATAGTGAAACCAGCCAGGTCCATCCTGCCCATCAAGGTCAACATAGGTCTGAAAATCCATAAAGGATTGAATACGTAGTGTATCTGCGATTCTGTACAAACCCTTGTTCGCCCACTTAGTCTGAAGTCCTAAATCAGGTGTTGAGGAGAAAGTTACTAAGGGAGTCGCCCTGGATCTCTCTGAAATTAATTTAAACTTTGAGGTTAGGGAGTCCCATAACAAAACAGTGTGGGAGATAGATAGGAAAGTCCTCCAATTTGAGGGTCTGGAAGACCTGCTGGACCAGAGTAATTTATAAATTGGGGTAATCATAACCATGTTGGATTCCAGCTGGACCCATTGAATGTTATAATCTTTGTTATGCCACAGAGATGTTTGGGCTATCCATGCTGCATAATAATAGGTCAAAAGATCTGGTAATCCCATACCTCCTCCCCCTCTACCCCTGCACAAGGTGCATCTGTTTGTTCTAGAACTTCTACCTTGCCAAATAAATGTTATTACTGATTTTTGGATATTATTAAGAACTGGGACTGACTGGGTAGGGACTAAGACTGGGAGTGATCTGAACAGTTATAATAATTTTGGAAGTATTGACATTTTACCCTCCAATTATTCTTCCATATAGTGAAAGTTTCATTTTTCCACATTTCTGTAACAGGTTTCTTATTTGGGACAGTATAGGCTGGTAATTGTTTTGGTAAAGGGAATCTACCTTACTTGAGAGACATACTCCCAAATATTGCACACTTGTGTACTGGATGCACACTTATATCTGCACATTTGTCGTTATTGATTTTATACCCTGAGATTTCTGCAAACTGGGCAATAGTATTGTATATAAGGGGAAGGGACAACAGAGGTTTAGTGATTGCAAGGGTGATATCATCTGCAAACAGGCTTATCTTATACTCTTAAGAATTCACAGATATCCGAGCTATGTCTTTGTTTTGCCGAATATGGGCTGCAAGGGGCTCAATACAAAGTGCAAAGAGCAATGGGGAGAGAGGGCACCCCTGCTTAGTCCCATTAGCAATGTTTACAGGTTTCAATTTGTATCCGGCTCTTTTGACATAGGCAGAAGGACATGAATATATGGAAGAAACTGCCGCCCTAAATTTTCCTGTTATACCCGTGGTAACCAGAGACAGGAACAGAGAAGGCACCTTGTTTACTCTAGCAAAGTCTATCAAATCTATTATTTTTCTAATATTATTCAGGGCTTCCCTATTCAAAATGAATCCCACCTGGTCCAGGTGAACATGTTTAGGCATTAACTTGTTAAGCCTAATAGCTAATATTTTAGAAAAGATCTTAACATCTTGATTTATCAAGGATATAGGTATATAATCCCTACAGTGTTGTTTACTTTTACCTGGTTTTGGGATAACTGAAATCCTGGCCATTAAGAATTCTCTAGGGATATCTCCACCCTCCAGCATATGGTTAAAAGTGTGAACTAATGAGGGACCCAATTCATCTAGGAACAATTTATAGAAAATACCTGTATATCCGTCTGGACCAGGTGCTTTGTTAGATTTTAAGTTATTAATTATCAGTCTAACCTCATTAAGGGTAGTTGGCGCATTTAAGCTATCTAGATCAACTGTGTCTAATTTGGCCAGGCTACAACTATGCAGAAATTTTTGAGTGTTGGCTTTGCAGTAATCCCTGTTTGTAGACCGGGTAGGGCATACAGGGATTGATAGTATGTTGCAAATGTATCTGCAATTTTTTGCGGATGGTTGGTGGTGGATCCATCAGGTTATTTGAAGTGGGGCACTGTTAGTCTAGTTAGATATTTTAATTTATTTGCAAGCATCCTGTCAGGCTTGTTAGCATAAATAAAATACTGCGTGTCTACAATTTTTACCTTCTCGTGTCAGGGCTAAAGTGCCTACATCGGAACAACTGTTCCGATGTAGACAAATTGAAACCACACAATCGCAAGATTTCAATTATTGGATCGCATCTGGGGGGCGTCCCTACAACCCTAGGAACGCCCTCCAGACCGCGATCAAATCCTGAAAGCACAGAAGGCTTCAGGACAGCCGTTAGCTATGACGTTCTATTCCGTCATAACGGCTTTAAAGCCCAGTGTAATTATGACGGAATAGAATGGCATAACGGCTTTAAAAGGTTAAAGAACGAGCCGTGTCTCTGGACAATAATTCATTTCGAGCTGCTCTCTTGAGGTTTAGTGTTTGTAATGTCCCAGTGCTGTGTGTGGAGCAGTGTTGGGTATGCAGCTATTGTATTTCGTCTTTAAGTTTGTTTATAAGAAGTTGCGTTTGTTTAGTCTTGCTGCTAGATTCTCTAATCAGGAGTCCCCGGGTATAGGTTTTAAGTGCTCCCCAGACAAATGCTGGGTTCTTTACTGACTGGAGGTTAACCTCAAGGAAGTCCCTTATTTCCCTTTTTAAAGTTTGAAGGAATAACTTATATTTAAGGAGGGAAGGATTCAGGGTCCAGCTTTTATTCCTCAGAGGGTCTATTAACCCTGAGAGCCTAGTTATAACTAAATTGTGGTCAGACCATACATTAGTGGCAATGTCAGAATCCACAATCAATGGTGCTAAAATTTGACTTATTAGAATATGATCTATTCTGGAGTATACCTTGTGAGCTGTGGATTAAAATGTGTAGTCCTTACAGTTGCCATTATGTACCCACCAGCTGTCAAGTAGGTTGTGATCTAGCAGAAAGTCATAGACTCTTATTATGTTGGGCTTGAGAAGGAAAACTAATGTTGGATCTATAATGAAATGGATGTTATATACAGCGCCAACATTAACAAGATACAGAATACTAAAATGAGATCCCTAAAAACTCAAAAGAAAGATATAAATGGTAGGAGGGAGCGCCAGTAGGCTAAAGTATCTATATATACACACTACAATAATAGAACAAACAGGGTATCAAAAAAGATAAGATATCAAAAAAGTTAAGAAATACATATATTACATTTGTTTAATGATATACATGATATAGGGTACCCTAAAAAAACACACACACACAAAATTAAAAACAGTAAGCCGTAAGCAATTACCAAAAAAGGAGTGAATCACTAACCTCAAATGTAGAGGATTAGTAAAACAGAAATATATAAATAATGTCCAAATAAAAATCCAATGTGAGGGGTGTGTCTGGCCAGCAGCCATGCTAGAAGGAAAAAAATAGGAGCTCTTCACTTATCTAACAATAATCCACTAATTATCCTGTTTATGGAGAGATATTGACTTTTTTTTTTGGTTTAATCTTTTATTTATGTCAAATTTTACAATACAATAAGTAATGCAATACAACAATATAAAAGCATAAAAGCATAAAAGCATAAAAGCGACAGGACTTCAGTAATACATAAGACTTTGACAGGCATAACCCGTTGCGTAATGACTTCTGTGGTACTTTAGTAGAACCCTCTCATAAAGAGGGATCAGCCGACACCCCCCCCTCCCGATCAGCAATAATACCAAATGTATACAAACTTCAGTTCAGTGCAACAGTTCCCTCCCACCTGCTTCTTAAGGATCTATAAAACCAGGCCATGTGTTCCATTTCCAAGGTCAGAAGGACCTAATCTATTACACTCAATCTAGATTACCACGTCAATAATACCACCTCATATTCATTTAGTTGGTCTCGTCATCCCAGGTCAAAGCAAACAGGGCTAGAGGGGGGGTGTTTGTGTCCCTAACTATCGAGGAGCGTTGTCTCTCCCCATTTTGGTAGTGGTAGGCATTAAATCTCTCTCCAACTGATTCCACGCTGGATGTCTCAGCTATGGAAGCCTAGGTAGCAGCTCTAAGGGGGTTTAATCTCTGTCTGGGGCAGTAATAAGATTCCCAGAAGAACATCATTTCAGCATAGAAATCCAGTTTACCTGTAATGTAATAATAATACCTCTCTAGTGACAAATTTATCTCCATTTGTGATTTCCACATCTGCAAAGTGGGTGTGGCTTCAGATTTCCATAGTCTAGGTACTATTTGTTTAGCGCTACATATGGCTAATTGAAGAAGGGATGTATAGTGTTTAAATGGGAGTTTAGGCAGAACGTGGAACAGGTATACTAAAGGGTCTAGAGAAAGGTCGTGATTTAACATTTTGCTCATCTCCTGATTTACTTCTGTCCAAAATCTCTGAATTTTAGGGCATTCCCACCAAATATGGTAAGGCGTGCCTTCTCCTGAGCATTTCCTCCAGCATCTGTCCGACGCTGTCGGGAAGATATATTTTAACCTATGGGGGGTGAGATACCAACGTAGTAAAAATTTATAGTTAGTTTCTAGTAATGAGGCCGAATGTGCAGATTTGCTGGTAAGCGCAAATATAGCTTACCATTTGTCTTCTGAAAGTATGTAGGGGATTTCTTTATGCCAGGATAGGATGGTCGAAGTTTGTTTGAACTCAGAGGGTGTGATTAATAATTGATATAAGGTGGAGATAGCGTGCGATGGGGGTGAGTCAAGGGTGCATAATCTTTCTAACGGGGAGCATTCCCTAGTGGTCAGGTGCCTCAGCTTTTGCGTGTGTACAAAGTGCCGAAGTTGCAAATATCCGAACCAGTCAGTGAAATGTGTGATTCCCAGCTCTGAAAATTGCTGTCTGGGCATCAGTTTGTCTGAGTCAAGTAGTGTGTATAGCGGGAGAAATGTGTTTAAACAGCATTGCATTTTGGGTGTAACCAACATCCCACTAATAAAGTCAGGGTTGGCTAATACCGTTGTCAAAGGGGAGGGGACTGTTGATAGATGCGGATATGTAGTTAGGACCTTAGTCCACACATCAAACGTCTCCCTAATTATAGGGTCATTTTTTATTATGGCCGGGTAATTCCCCCTAGGTTGCCAACAATATACGCCTAGCTGGGCCTGTCTAGTCAAGTCATGCTCTAACGTCATCCATGTTTTGTCATGATCCAGTGTGAGTGTGCACCAATCAACAATTCTGCGCAAAAAGACCGCTGTTCGGTATCTGATCAGGTCTGGGACCCCCAGACCCCCATATTTTTTGGATAGAAAAAGAGTGGACCTGGCTATTCTGGGAGGTCTCTTCCTCCAAATGTATGAATTCATCACTGATTGTAGCTTACTAAGGTAGGCATCAGACAATGGTATGGGAAGTGCTTGAAATACGTATAAGATCTTAGGGAGAATGGTCATTTTGGACACCCCTATCCTACCCAGCCAGGAAATATTTTTATTTAGCCACTCTGATGTGTCTTTGGTGACGGTTGTTAGAAGTGGCTCATAATTCAGTTCATACAGCCGCTGTACGTTAGTTGCGAGATTAATGCCTAAATATTTCAATGAAGACTCCTGTATGGAGTATGGGACCTGTGTACTAAGTGTATGGGTCTCTGCTACAGTAAGATTGATGGGGAGCAATTCAGATTTAGTTTTGTTAACTGAGTAATTAGAACATAAGCCAAATTCTTCTAAATTGCTCTGTGCTGCAGAGAGAGATGAGGTCGTGTCAGTAGTAGGTCGTCGGCATAAAGTGCCAATTTGTGGTGTGTATTGTTTACCAGAAGTCCAGTTATGGCAGGGTTGTCCCGTAGTTTAGTGGCAAGTATTTCCATTGAAAGTACAAATAGCAAAGGCGATAAGGGGCACCCTTGTCTGGTGCCATTTGAAATGCAAAAAGGGCTAGATAATGCACCATTAACCTTAATTTTAGCCGTGGGTTTGGTGTAAAGTGTCAGTATTTTCTGTATGAAACTGTCGGGGAATCCAAATTTCTGTAGGGTGAGTCTAAGAAAGGTCCAGTCGAGTCTGTCAAAAGCTTTTTCAGCGTCAGTCGATAATAGTACCAAGGGTATGTCGTGTGGTTGCGTACTGTATTAGATGAAGGACCTTTACTGTGTTGTCTTTGGCTTCTTTCTGCGGCACAAAGCCCACCTGGTCCGGGTGGATCAATGTGGGTAAAATTTTATTAATTCTTGTGGCCAATATTTTTGCATAAATTTTTATGTCAACGTTCAATAGCGAGATTGGGCGGTAGTTTGATGGGATCGTCGGGTCTTTGCCCAGTTTCGGTATCACCGTAATGATAGCTTCAAGCATAGAAGGGGGTAAATCATGGGTCCCATCAATACCATTAAAGACTGTGAGCAAGTGAGGCAAAAGGAGATGCTTACATTTTTTATAATAACCACTAGTGAGGCCATCCGGGCCTGGACTTTTCCCATCTCTTCAGCTGTGATAGCTGAGTCGAGGGCTTCTAACTCCTCTCTGGGTATACTAGGGAGTTTTATAGTGTCTAAGTACCGCTGACATTGTAATTGATGTGCTGTCTTGTGTCTATGAGGTGTCAGATTATATAGAGCTGTGTAGTATCTTCTGAATAGCTCTGCTATTTTCTGGGTTTCCACCGTGGGTGTATTGGGGGGATCTCGCAACGTGGGGATGTAATGTATCGACTGCTTAGTTTTAAGTGCTCTAGCTAGGAGTCTACCAGGTTTATTGCTCTCTATAAATAATTTGTCGCATTTTCAGTGCCTGCTTTTGGGCCAAATGGTCAAGGAATTTCGTAAGTTTCTGTCTAGCTAGTTCATGTTGTTGTCTTAAAGAGTCATCTTGTGGATTTCATTTATATAAGTTGTCAGTGCGTTGGTATGTCGCAGTAAGGTCTATTTGCTGCTGCCTGTGAGCTTTACCCTGTGAGGACCTGAGCTTTATAATTTCTCCCCTTAGAACACACTTATGTGCCTCCCACAAGGTGAATGGATCTATGTCTGGTGTGTTATGTTTGAAATATTCCCTAATGGAGTTTTCTACCTGTTTTGACAATAAGTCTTCTTTTAATATGGTGTCATCAAAGCGCCAATGAAACGGTTTAAAAGGGAGGGCGGACCACAGCACCCTACAGATTACGGCTGAATGATCAGACCAACTAGTGGGGATAATATCAGTAGATAATACTGAACTAATAGTGCAATGGTCTATAAAAATATAGTCTATGCGAGAGTGAGTGTTCTGTGGTGCGGAGTAGAAGGTAAAATTCCTAATTGATGAATGTTGGACTCGCCAGACATCATGGGTCCCCAGTAGTGTCAAGTCTTCTTTGATCGATCTAAGTGACTTCCTTGACAATTGTTATTGTGCATTGGAGGTATCTAACCCCGGCTCTAGAGGTGTATTTAAGTTAGTCCCAATGATGAGGGAACCCTTACAAAAAGCCATGATGTTGTTAGATATTTTACGAAAAAAGGATGCCTGGTGCATATTTGGGGCGTAGACATTTACTAAAGTAATTGGCTTTCCATATAGCAGACCCATGAGTGCTAAATACCTCCCCTCATTATCCCTATCCACCTGTTGGACATGAAACTGTAGTGATCTATGGAGAAAAATACTAACTCCTGAAATCTTCTTTGTTGGGTGACTACTGTGGTAGAGACTGGTATAGATAGATGTGAAAAATTTAGGCTCTTGTCCCTCTAAGGTAATGTGTCTCTTGCAAGAATAATACCTCCACCTGCTGATGTGTAATATCACTAAATGCCATACGTCTCTTATGGGGTACATTAAAGCCCTTTACATTTTGTGTCATGAAAATAATTGGCTTGGGGCTCGTCATGTCTCTTTCTCTAGGTCAGTGTATATCTGATCGTCAATTCTCGGCATATAACTGACAAGTCTGCGCCAATTAAGTGTACAAAAGTCCTGTAACATACATTTGTTAAGAGCATATAGATTGCATTTGAACTTAAACAACAACAACACAAACATGGATAACAACAACAATAAACTCAACCAAAAAAATAACGTGACATTGTATGTCACTACGTAGGGGTAGAATAGCTTGCCCCTATTTAAAACATATATATGGACAGATAAATAATTACAGGAACATTATTGCTTCGGAAGGCTTTCAGCCCTGAACGCCTTCAAAGTCATTGTTATAAAGTGTTCAGTCTCTTCACTGAAAAAGTTCAGAAGGTAGCAAAGAAGCAATCATTTAAAGAAGATTCATAGTATAACAAGACAAGGAATTATCTCACCCATTTAGCTTCTCCTGAATCATCCCTTGTCGTCTGTAAGCAAGGAGTCCTGGGATTTCTTTGTTTTTTTAGGCCTTTGCTGCTGCCACATAGCTTTAGGAGGTCTTTCAGATCTCGCCTCTCCACTCCTTTCTTCACCATCCCTTACTGTTGCTGGGTGGGGGGGTCAATCCCCAAGGCCCTGCAAAGATCTGGTATTTCATCTAGAGACTTGCAGGTATGTCTAATACCTTTGTGAGAAACATTAAGAGAACAAGGAAAGCCCCAACGGTAAGGGATCCCCCTTCCCCTAAGTAATGCTGTGAAGTGTTGGTATTCTCTCCGTCGCTGTAAGGTGCGTGGTGCAAGATCTGTGAATATTTGCAGATGGCAATTCTGAAAGTTTATGTCCTTAAATTGTCTAGCAGCTTTCAAGATGTCCTCTTTCGCTTGATAGTGGGTCAGTTTGAGTACAACATCTCTTGGAGGAGCTTGATCTGAGGGTCTCGGTCTGAGTGCCCTATGGGCCCTATCCATTGATAGGTCTGCTGTAGAAGAAGATCCTAGAATAGAAGAGAAGAGGCCTTTGAGGAATTCAGGGATCGTGTTTGGCAGAATTGTTTCTGGAATTCCCCTAATTCGGAGATTTTGGAGTCGTTCCCTGTTCTCCAGGTCCACTAACTTGTCCTGCAATTGCGTGAATAGTGAGTCATGTACTTGAGCTGTAGTCTTCAAGTCAGAGATTTCTTGCTGATTGAACTCATTATCTTCTTCCAGGGCTTCCACCCTGTTGCCGATTTCCGTCATATCCTTTCTCAAAGTGGCTAGTTCTTCTTTAATGCAATCCCTTACCTTGACAACTATATTGTCCAAGTCACTTTTAGATGGTATAGTGGCCAAAAAGGACTTAGTTAGGTGCACAGATTCTTCCAAGTCGCTATCTTCACTTTCGGAGGGCGACATCTCAGACCTCCGTGGGGTGATAGGGTCTGATAGAATAGGCTGGGGGGATTCAGTAGATCTGAAAAAGGAGCTTACTGAGTTGCGGGAAGCAACAGGTTTTTTGACATCCTTGCCTTGCTTTGCAACTCTTTTAGGAGACATTGTGGCTGGTGTAGTGGATCGCTGCTAATATCTTTGTACGCAATATCCCCCTTCACTCTTTTAACTGTGCATTAAAATTTGCCCCCAGGGCATGCGGTAATGAAAATGCTTCAATTATACACTTCCCCTTCACTGACTATAAGTTGTGGTTAGTTTAATCAGCAATAGCACAGCAATCCAAACAGAACCACTTTGCATATGTATTTGTGTAGACAGGCACAGCCAAGCAAGATATGGTGATATGACTCTTTTGCAGTTATAAAAAATAAAAGGCTTTGTTTTTATAGAGACCTCTGCATATTCCCTTTATGGCCTGCTTCCTACATGTGTCTGTCAGATTTGATAGGTATTTTTTGGTTATGTGGTCATTGCTCTGAACTGGATCAGTGAATTATGCCCTGTAGGCCTGTATATACATATCTCAGTCCCCAGAACAAGTGGATTATATTTCATTTAAGCTCCGAAAAGCTGTGCAGCACGTGTACTGTAGAAAAAAACAGCGGTTATGCCAGGGGTTTTAAATATTAGCGTGCATCACGCCATAAAAGTACCTGCTAGCATTTAGTGCAATACCCCATGTGATATCTGCAGACTTCTAGGTCATCAGTTACTTCGTCTTCGGTACTCCGGTGCAGATCACGTACCAAACTTTAGCCTCAGGCCCCTAAGATGGCGGCCGTTACTCAGGCCTCAGAACCGGAGTTGCGTGTTGTATCGGGCTATTCCAGCAAAGCCCGCGTTCGTTCAGTCCTCCATCTGTCCCAGAGTGGGTATAAGTTAACTTGCTGTCCAGTAGCTCCAAAAGGTCCCTGCAGGAGCGATTTAGGGCAATTGCAAACCGGAGCTCACATTAAAGTGCGGCCATGTCTCACGCTGGCCGGCTCCGCCCCCGAGATATTGACTTTTTATATCCAAGAGACAAGTAATACCAGCATATGTCGCCCTATACAGTACTAACATTAGATAAATAGTAAAGTGGGGAGCTCTATTTAGGCCTAATCAAGATTCCAGAAGCGGCCCTTGTTCTGGTCGCCACCTCTGCCCTGTTACTTGGTGCAAAGCAGTTGACATCGTACTGCAGGAATAAACCCGCCTAGTCATTCGACTAGTTGCACTCCAGCTAATCAATTCTCATATTCCTGGGGGAGAAGGTAAAGAAAAGGGACACTTTCAAAAGCACGCACAACACTTGATCAAAATGGAGGCAGAAGTCATTGCTGCCCTTACTGTATTGGAACGGGCTATGGACTCGCAATTTAACGACTTGTCGCATCATATGCTCTTTTTACGCAATGGAGTACCTAACTCACTTAGCCATGAGGCGAGTCAACCAATATCTTACCCTGTGATGACAGAAGGCGGGAGTGACATTGCTCTACAAATACCTGATGATGATAATAATAATATTAGAGCCAGCTGAAACCTCTGATGCCCGATCTCTTACTGAGCCCAGTACATATCCTCAGCGGGCTAAGGAAGTCCATCTTCGAGCGATCCTCCCTGCTAATCCGGAATCCCAGTCAGAGGAGGGCTATGAGGATGCTGCAGTCCCACTTGAGCCTACAGCGAAGCGGCCAATTGTGACGGTACCAGAGCTTAGCCCTATAACAGTAAAGTACACAACGTAGCACCTCATACAGGCTCCATGTCATGCACAGCATGGAAGAGCCCCTCGGATCCTAAAGACAGGCAATTAGAGTTTATTAAAAGCCACTTACTACAACAGCTCATTTAACCCCAATGACTCGGGTTCATACAGAGAGATCTTGAGAGAAAACCGAGAGACAAGCCGTACTACCTGCAGCCCCCAATCATTAAAGGAAGGCATATGCTGACATTCTTGACATGTCCTACTAGTGGATATTGCGAGCTCCTGGAACGCTAATATTTGCTATTTCCCCCAATGGGGGTTTCCATGTTCATCACTGGTGTTCTCTTTATATTTAGATGTTCAGCTGGTACCACACCATTACTGTTTTTCTCTTTTCTCTCTCTTTCATTGCTTTATATAACCTTCTATGTTGCTGAGACCTATATATGTAAACTCACACAAATTAATGCTCTAGTCAACCCCTACTAACCCTAATTTATTGTGCGGTTGTTGTTCCAGGTAGGTTACACAAATGTATGATATTCTACTTGGAACTTCAACACAGGGTTTGAACCCCTTTAATTTTAACTTATTCATACCGTACACCTAAAGTACTTAGGAGTTACTACATCTCTATGCCAAATGATCCTTCCATACTAAACTACTATGAGTCTTCTATATCTGCCCTTGCTGAATGTCTATAATATATTTCAGTCCAAGGTACCTACTGTCCAACGCTACCTCATCCTGTTACCTGTCTCTTTAGACTTCATAGTTAAGTTATAAAATTGAATATTGTTGTCACTACTATTATTCTGGCACTTACATAGACAAGGTTATAATACAGAGAACATATATATATATATATATATATATATATATACATATATATACACTCTCCACAACAGTTGCAGCGTTGCGCTCTCACCCGCCATACCCGCTGCACGCTCTCACGGCACTTTCGGAGCTCCTGTGGGGGGGATGATGTCATCAAATCTCCCGGATATGCTGCCGAGTAGGTACTGCTCGTCTCACAGTACAGGTATGTAGAAGAATACAAAAGGTAACTCAGGCACTTCCCAGAGATTAATATAAAAAGAAGCCTTTATTGATCCAAGTAGTAAAAACAGACTAAAGCTTAGTCCAGACTGACACAGCTTTGAACAATTAATATACAGTGAATAAGGACTGCTGGGTTCCTGCTGCAGACATGTTTCGTGCTAAGGTAGCACTTGTTCACTGCTTACAGGATACCCAGACTCCTCTTGGTTTAAATAGAGAATTTCTTAAAGGTACATATACTCTAATTCAAACATCCTTATTGTTGTCAACAATTCTATATGAACTTGTTTACCAAATTTTATTTTCCCTAATTTTAACCAGGCATATTATCATGATATATAGTTTTGTATATAGCAGTCTTGCATAATATATTAATTTATTTTATTCAATTTCAATACTCAAAAAGGAACTGCTATTTCTCTCAATACTGTTATCATATATCATTCATAGCCTAATTTATACAATTAATCACCTCTTTAGTGTACACCTATCTATAGAAAATGTGTATCATATAGACATACCTAAATTGTTTAAAAAATATCTAAATTAGATAGTTGGGGATTCATTCAAAAGATTTAAGGAGATTTAAAGGGATATGTCTTTAGTTAAACACACAGATCAATATCTCTCCTAAAATTCAATCCATAGGGGATAGAGGTACTGGCTGTAAAGATCCAGAAGACCTCTCTTAGATCTAATTTCTCCTCTCTACTTCCCCCTCTCCTCCACTTTGGAACATGGTCTATTGCTTGAACAGGATCTTTACAGCCAGTACCTCTATCCCCCCTATGGATTGAATTTTAGGAGAGATATTGATCTGTGTGGTTAACTAAAGACATATCCCTTTAAATCTCCTTAAATCTTTTGAATTGAATCTGTATATTAATTGTTCAAAGCTGTGTCAGTCTGGACTAAGCTTTAGTCTGTTTTTACTACTTGGATCAATAAAGCCTTTTTATATTAATCTCCGGGAAGTGCCTGAGTTACCTTTTGTATTATATATATATATATATATAGATAGATAGATAGATAGATAGATAGATATTACTTCCTCCTGCTTAATCTTAGAAGACATAACTCCTACTTCTCCCTCAGCCGGCGAGGGAGTTAGGAGACATAATGTGACAGCTTGAGGGGGTTTCCTATCTTTATTTCTATATATGTAGTCATGTATTGCTGATATTACCGATATGCCTGCACCCAGCACCGCTAATGAGAATCTGCAGGAATTATTACATACTCCATGCGTACCTCTCTATCATAATAGTTTAAGCCGTAAGGGTGTGATCAATTCTCTACTATTACTTATGAATGTGGCTCAGGCTCTGTGTTAATTATTGTGTCAGCAAGTACGTGCATATACTTTTATGTGCTTGAAAGATGTAATTATGATGGTTTTACTATGCTTTGCTCATAATTGTAGTGGTGTCAAGATGGAATATCTAGATGAAATCTATTCCTTACTAGAATAGATTTCCTGTTATATAGTCGTATTTCTTTGCATAATTTACCTGGTTCACAGTACCTTGCTACTGAATTATCGCATAATAGAGGGTAATAAAATTAACAAAAACAGAATTTATGCTTACCTGATAAATTTCTCTCTTACGGTGTATCCGGTCCACGGCTTCATCCTTACTTGTGGGATATTCTCAATCCCTACAGGAAGTGGCAAAGAGAGCACACAGCAGAGCTGTCCATATAGCTCCCCTCAGACTCCGCCCCCCCAGTCATTCGACCGACGGTTAGGAAAAAAAGGAGAACCATAGGGTGCAGTGGTGACTGTAGTTTTACAAAAAATAAATTTGAACCTGACTTAATTGCCAGGGCGGGCCGTGGACCGGATACACCGTAAGAGAAAGAAATTTATCAGGTAAGCATAAATTCTGTTTTCTTCTGTTAAGTGTGATCAGTCCACGGGTCATCATTACTTCTGGGATATTACTCCTCCCCAACAGGAAGTGCAAGAGGATTCACCCAGCAGAGTTGCATATAGCCCCTCCCCTCTACGTCACCCCCAGTCATTCTCTTGCACCCAACGACTAGATAGGATGTGTGAGAGGACTATGGTGATTTTATTTAGTTTTATTTCTTCAATCAAAAGTTTGTTATTTTTTAATAGCACCGGAGCGTGTTATTCCTTCTCTGGTAGAGTTTGAAGAAGAATCTACCAGAGTTTTTTACTATGATTTTAGCCGGAGTTGTTAAGATCATATTGCTGTTCTCGGCCATCTGAGGAGAGGTAAACTTCAGATCAGGGGGCAGCGGGCAGTTTATTCTGCAAAGAGGTATGTAGCAGTTTTTATTTCTAACAATGGAATTGCTGAGAAAATACTGCCATACCGACATTATATCATGTATGTATAATTTACATTTTTGTTTTCTGGAGAATGGTACTTCTCTGGAATTACACTGTGTATGTAAGATTTTAGCCTAATAGAATACAATAGGCTTTTTAATAACTCTTAATTATGTTAAACGTTTTTGCTGGAATGTAAAATCGTTTTCATTTTCTGAGGTACTGGGTGAATAAAATGTTTGGGCACTATTTTTCCACTTGGCAGTTGCTGGATCTAATTATGACAGTTGCTTAATCTCTCTCACTGTTGTGTGTGAGGGGGTGGGACCTTTTTGGCGCTTTTTGCTACGCATCAAAAATTCAAAGCTCATTGTTTTTCCTGCATGTTCCGGTTTATCTCTACAGAACCCAGGGAGCTTCAAAGCTAATTTGAGGGAAGTAATCTAACAGAGCTGTAAGATTGTAGTTGACTGTGATAAAAAACGTTTATCTTTAACTTTTTTATGCCTCAGGGTTAGTTATTTCTTGCTACTGGATACAATCCTTTGCTAAGTTACATTTGGTTTTACAAAGCTGATTGATTTCATCTGTTATATTTACTCAGTGCTTTTCAAGCACAGTTCGTTTTTTTTTTTTTTTTTTTTTTTTCTCATTGTAATTTTATTGTATAGTATTTCCAAGTTGCAAGTTTATTTGCTAGTTTGTTAAACATGTCTGATTCAGAAGATGAGACCTGTACTATTTGTACTAAAGCCAGGTGGAGCCCAATAGAAATTTATGTACTAACTGTATTGATGCTACATTAAGTAAAAGTCAATCTGTACAAATTGAACAAATTTCACCAAACAACAAGGGGAGAGTTATGCCGACTAACTCGCCTCACGTGACAGTACCTGCATCTCCCGCCCGGGACGTGCGCGATATGGCGACGCCAAGTACATCTGGGCGGCCATTACAAATAACATTACAAGATATGGCTACTGTTATGACTGAGGTTTTGGCTAAATTACCAGAACTAAGGGGCAAGCGAGATCACTCTGGGGTGAGAACAGAGTGCGCTGATAATGTTAGAGCCATGTCAGATACTGCGTCACAACTTGCAGAACATGAGGACGGAGAGCTTCATTCTGCAGCTGACGGTTCTGATCCAAACAGATTGGATTCAGATATTTCAAATTTTAAATTTAAGCTGGAAAACCTCCGTGTTTTACTAGGGGAGGTGTTAGCGGCCCTGAATGATTGTAACACAGTTGCAATACCAGAGAAAATGTGTAGATTGGATAAATATTTTGCTGTACCAACAAGTACTGACGTTTTTCCTATACCTAAGAGACTAACTGAAATTATTACTAAGGAGTGGGATAGACCCGGTGTGCCGTTCTCACCCCCTCCGATATTTAGAAAGATGTTTCCGATAGACGCCACCACGCGGGACTTATGGCAAACGGTCCCTAAGGTGGAGGGAGCAATTTCTACTTTAGCTAAGCGTACCACTATCCCGGTGGAGGATAGCTGTGCCTTTTCAGATCCAATGGATAAAAAATTAGAGGGTTACCTTAAGAAAATGTTTGTTCAACAAGGTTTTATATTGCAACCCCTTGCATGCATTGCGCCGATCACGGCTGCAGCGGCATTCTGGATTGAGTCTCTAGAAGAGAATCTTAGTTCAGCTACGCTGGACGACATTTCAGACAGGCTTAGAGTACTTAAGCTATCTAATTCTTTCATTTCGGAAGCCGTAGTACATTTAATTAAACTTACGGCTAAGAATTCCGGATTCGCCATTCAGGCGCGCAGAGCACTGTGGCTAAAATCCTGGTCAGCTGATGTAACTTCTAAGTCCAAATTACTTAATATACCTTTCAAGGGACAGACCTTATTTGGGCCTGGTTTGAAAGAAATTATCGCTGACATTACAGGAGGTAAGGGCCACGCCCTACCTCAAGACAAAGCTAAACCTAAGGCTAGACAGTCTAATTTTCGTTCCTTTCGGAATTTCAAAGCAGGAGCAGCATCAACTTCCACTACTCCAAAACAAGAAGGATCTGGTGCTCGCTACAGACAAGGCTGGAGACCTAACCAGTCCTGGAACAAGGGCAAGCAGGCCAGGAAACCTGCTGTTGCCACTAAAACAGCATGAATTGAGGGCCCCCGATCCGGGATCGGATCTAGTGGGGGGCAGACTTTCTCTCTTCGCCCAGGCTTGGGCAAGAGATGTCCAGGATCCCTGGGCGCTAGAGATAATATCTCAGGGATACCTTCTGGACTTCAAACACTCTCCTCCAAGAGAGAGATTTCATCTGTCAAGGTTGTCGACAGACCAAACAAAGAAAGAAGCGTTTCTGCGCTGTATACAAGAACTATTGTTAATGGGAGTAATCCATCCAGTTCCACGGTTGGAACAGGGAAAAGGGTTTTACTCAAATCTGTTTGTGGTTCCCAAAAAAGAAGGAACTTTCAGACCAATCCTGGATTTAAAGATCCTAAACAAATTCCTAAGAGTTCCATCATTCAAAATGGAGACTATCCGGACAATTTTACCTATGATCCAAGAGGGTCAGTACATGACCACAGTGAACTTAAAGGATGCTTACCTTCACATACCGATTCACAAAGATCATTACCGGTATCTAAGATTTGCCTTTCTAGACAGACATTACCAGTTTGTAGCTCTTCCATTCGGATTGGCTACAGCTCCAAGAATCTTCACAAAGGTTCTAGGTGCTCTTCTGGCGGTACTAAGACCGCGGGGAATTTCGGTAGCTCCCTACCTAGACGACATTCTGATACAAGCTTCAAGCTTTCAAACTGCCAAGTCTCATACAGAGTTAGTACTGGCATTTCTAAGGTCACATGGATGGAAGGTGAACGAAAAGAAAAGTTCACTCGTTCCACTCACAAGAGTTCCCTTTCTGGGGACTCTTATAGATTCTGTAGAAATGAAGATTTACCTGACAGAAGACAGGTTAATAAGACTTCAAAGTGCTTGCCGCACCCTTCATTCCATTCAACACCCATCGGTGGCTCAATGCATGGAGGTAATCGGCTTAATGGTAGCGGCAATGGACATAGTGCCATTTGCCCGCTTACACCTCAGACCACTGCAATTGTGCATGCTGAGTCAGTGGAATGGGGATTACTCAGACTTGTCCCCTTCTCTGAATCTGGATCAAGAGACCAGAAATTCTCTTCTATGGTGGCTTTCTCGGCCACATCTGTCCAGGGGGATGCCATTCAGCAGACCAGACTGGACAATTGTAACAACAGACGCCAGCCTTCTAGGTTGGGGTGCCGTCTGGAATTCTCTGAAGGCTCAGGGACAATGGAGTCAGGAGGAGAGTCTCCTGCCAATAAACATTCTGGAATTGAGAGCAGTTCTCAATGCCCTTCTGGCCTGGCCCCAGTTGACAACTCGGGAGTTCATCAGGTTTCAGTCGGACAACATCACGACTGTAGCTTACATCAACCATCAGGGAGGGACAAGAAGCTCCCTAGCAATGATGGAAGTATCAAAGATAATTCGCTGGGCAGAGTCTCACTCTTGCCACCTGTCAGCAATCCACATCCCGGGAGTGGAAAACTGGGAGGCGGATTTCTTAAGTCGTCAGACTTTTCATCCGGGGGAGTGGGAACTTCATCCGGAGGTCTTTGCCCAAATACTTCGACGTTGGGGCAAACCAGAGATAGATCTCATGGCGTCTCGACAGAACGCCAAGCTTCCTCGCTACGGGTCCAGATCCAGGGATCCAGGAGCAGTCCTAATAGATGCCCTGACAGCACCTTGGGACTTCAGGATGGCTTATGTGTTTCCACCCTTCCCGATGCTTCCTCGATTGATTGCCAGAATCAAACAGGAGAGAGCATCAGTGATTCTGATAGCACCTGCATGGCCATGCAGGACTTGGTATGCAGACCTGGTGGACATGTCATCCTGTCCACCTTGGTCTCTACCTCTGACACAGGACCTTCTGATACAGGGTCCTTTCAAACATCAAAATCTAACTTCTCTGAAGCTGACTGCTTGGAAATTGAACGTTTGATTTTATCAAAACGTGGGTTTTCTGAGTCAGTTATTGACACCTTAATACAGGCTAGGAAGCCTGTTACCAGAAAGATTTACCATAAAATATGGCGTAAATACCTATACTGGTGTGAATCCAAAGGTTACTCTTGGAGTAAGGTTAGGATTCCTAGGATATTGTCTTTTCTACAAGAAGGTTTAGAAAAGGGTTTATCTGCTAGTTCATTAAAGGGACAGATCTCAGCTCTGTCTATTCTGTTACACAAACGTCTGTCAGAAGTGCCAGACGTTCAGGCTTTTTGTCAGGCTTTAGCGAGGATTAAGCCTGTGTTTAAGACTGTTGCTCCACCATGGAGTTTAAATCTTGTTCTAAACGTTTTACAGGGCGTTCCGTTTGAACCCCTCCATTCCATTGATATAAAGTTGTTATCTTGGAAAGTTCTATTTTTAATGGCTATTTCCTCGGCTCGAAGAGTCTCTGAGTTATCAGCCTTACATTGTGATTCTCCTTATTTGATTTTTCATTCGGATAAGGTAGTTCTGCGTACTAAACCTGGGTTCTTACCCAAGGTAGTCACTAACAGGAATATCAATCAAGAGATTGTTGTTCCTTCTTTGTGTCCAAATCCTTCTTCAAAGAAGGAACGCTTACTACATAATCTGGATGTAGTTCGTGCCCTAAAATTTTACTTGCAGGCAACTAAGGAATTTCGACAAACGTCTTCTCTGTTTGTCGTGTACTCTGGACAGAGGAGAGGTCAAAAGGCTTCGGCAGCCTCTCTTTCTTTTTGGCTTCGTAGTATAATACGTTTAGCTTATGAGACTGCTGGACAGCAGCCTCCTGAAAGAATTACAGCCCATTCTACTAGAGCTGTGGCTTCCACTTGGGCCTTCAAGAATGAGGCCTCTGTTGAACAGATTTGCAAGGCTGCAACTTGGTCTTCACTTCATACTTTTTCCAAATTTTACAAATTTGACACATTTGCTTCCTCGGAGGCTATTTTTGGGAGAAAGGTTCTTCAGGCAGTGGTTCATCCGTGTACTTTTGCTTTGGTATTGGTATCCCAGAAGTAATGATGACCCGTGGACTGATCACACTTAACAGAAGAAAACATAATTTATGCTTACCTGATAAATTCCTTTCTTCTGTAGTGTGATCAGTCCACGGCCCGCCCTGTTTTTAAGGCAGGTATTTATTTTTAAATTATACTCCAGTCACCACTACACCCTTGGTTCCTCCTTTCTCGTTTTTTGTCCTTGGTCGAATGACTGGGGGTGACGTAGAGGGGAGGGGCTATATGCAACTCTGCTGGGTGAATCCTCTTGCACTTCCTGTTGGGGAGGAGTAATATCCCAGAAGTAATGATGACCCGTGGACTGATCACACTACAGAAGAAAGGAATTTATCAGGTAAGCATAAATTATGTTTTCTCTTACATTGGTGTATCCGGTCCACGGCTTCATCCTTACTTGTGGGAAACAATACCAAAGCTTTAGGACACGGATGAAGGGAGGGAAGAAGTCAGGTAACCTAAACGGAAGGCACCACTGCTTGCAAAACCTTTCTCCCAAAAATAGCCTCCGAAGAAGCAAAAGTATCGAATTTGTAAAATTTGGCAAATGTATGCAGTGAAGACCAAGTCGCTGCCTTACAAATCTGTTCAACAGAAGCCTCATTCGTGAAAGCCCATGTGGAAGCCACAGCTCTAGTGGAATGAGCTGTAATTCGTTCAGTAGGCTGCCGTCCAGCAGTCTCATAAGTCAATCGGATGATGCTTTTCAGCCAGAAAGAAAGAGGTAGCAGTCGCTTTCTGACCTCTCCTCTTACCAGAATAGACGACAAACAAGGACGATGTTTGTCTGAAATCATTAGTTGCTTTTAAATAGAACTTTAAAGCACGAACCACATCGAGATTGTGTAACAGACGTTCCTTCTTAGAGACTGGATTAGGACACAGAGAAGGAACAACTATTTCCTGGTTAATATTCTTATTGGAAACCACTTTTGGAAGGAAACCAGGTTTGGTACGCAAAACAACCTTATCTGTATGGAACACCAGATAGGGTGAATTACACTGCAAAGCAGACAATTCAGAAACTCTTCGAGCAGAAGAAATAGCTATCAAAAACAAAACTTTCCAAGATAGTAACTTAATATCTATGGAATGTAAAGGTTCAAACGGAACCCCTTGAAGAACTGAAAGAACTAAATTTAGACTCCATGGAGGAGCCACAGGTCTGTAGACAGGCTTGATTCTAACTAGGGCCTGTACAAACGCCTGAACATCTGGCACAGCTGCCAGACGCTTGTGTAACAGAATAGACAGAGCAGATATCTGTCCCTTTAAGGAACTAGCTGACAACCCTTTCTCCAATCCTTCTTGGAGAAAAGCCAATATCCTTGGAATCCTAACCTTACTCCACGAGTAACCATTAGATTCGCACCAACAAAGATATTTCCGCCATATCTTATGGTAAATTTTCCTGGTGACAGGCTTTCTAGCCTGGATCAGAGTATCTATAACCGATTCAGAGAACCCACGCTTAGCTAGAATTAAGCGTTCAATCTCCAAGCAGTCAGTTGCAGAGAAACTAGATTTGGATGCTTGAATGGACCTTGGATTAGAAGATCCTGCCTCGAAGGCAGCTTCCATGGTGGAGCCGATGACATATCCACTAGGTCTGCATACCAAGTCCTGCGTGGCCACGCAGAAGCTATCAGGATTACCGAAGCCTTCTCCTGTTTGATTCTGGCTACTAGCCGAGGGAGAAGAGGAAACTGTGGATAGACATAAGCTAGATTGAATGACCAAGGCGTTACTAAGGCATCTATCAATGTCGCCTTGGGATCCCTGGACCTGGATCCGTAAAGGGGAAGTTTGGAGTTCTGACGGGACGCCATCAGATCCAATTCTGGAATGCCCCATAGTTGGGTTAGCTGAGCAAAGACCTCCGGGTGGAGTTCCCACTCCCCCGGATGGAAAGTCTGACGACTCAGATAATCCGCCTCCCAGTTGTCTACTCCTGGGATGTGAATAGCAGATAGATGGCAGGAGTGATCCTCCGCCCATTTGATGATCTTGGTTACTTCCTTCATCGCCAGGGAACTCCTTGTTCCTCCCTGATGATTGATGTACGCTACAGTCGTGATGTTGTCCGACTGAAATCTGATGAATTTGGCCTCCGCTAGTTGAGGCCAGGCCTGGAGCGTATTGAACATCGCTCTCAATTCCAAAATGTTTATCGAGAGAAGAGATTCTTCCCGAGACCATAGACCCTGAGCTTTCAGGGAGTCCCAGACCGCACCCCAGCCTAACAGACTGGCATCGGTCGTGACAATGATCCACTCCGGTCTGCGGAAACTCATTCCCTGAGACAGTTGATCCTGAGACAACCACCAGAGAAGAGAATCTCTGGTTTTCTGGTCCATCTGTATTTGAGGAGACAAATCTGCATAATCCCCATTCCACTGTTTGAGCATGCACAATTGCAGTGGTCTTTGGTGAATTCGGGCAAAAGGGACTACGTCCATTGCCGCAACCATTAACCCGTTTACCTCCATGCACTGAGCCACCGAAGGCCGAGGAATGGCATGAAGAACTCGGCAAATATTCAGAATTTTTGACTTCCTGGCCTCTGTCAGGAAAATTTTCATTTCTACCGAGTCTATTAGTGTTCCCAGGAAGGGAACCCTTGTGAGCGGGAACAGAGAACTCTTTTCTACGTTCACCTTCCACCCGTGAGACCTTAGAAAGGCCAGAACAATGTCCGTATGAGCCTTTGCTCTGTGAAAGGATGACGCCTGAATTAAAATGTCGTCCAGGTAAGGTGCTACTGCAATGCCCCGCGGTCTTAGAACCGCTAGAAGGGACCCTAGTACCTTTGAAGTACGCATCCTTTAAATCCACGGTAGTCATATATTGACCTTCCTGGATCATCTGTAAAATTGTCCGAATGGTTTCCATCTTGAATGATGGAACTCTGAGGAATTTGTTTAGAATTTTTAAATCCAGGATTGGCCTGAAAGTTCCTTCCTTTTTGGGAACTACAAACAGGTTTGAGTAAAAACCCAGTCCTTTATCTGCAATTGGAACTGGGTGTATCACTCCCATCTTTAGAAGATCTTCTACGCAGCGTAAGAACGCCTGTTTCTTTGTCTGGTCTGAAGACAAGCGAGAAATGTGGAACCTTCCCCTCGGAGGAGAGTCCTTGAATTCTAGAAGATACCCCTGAGCAACAATTTCTAATGCCCAGGGATCTGGAACATCTCTTGCCCAAGCCTGAGCAAAGAGAGAAAGTCTGCCCCCTACTAGATCCGGTCCCGGATCGGGGGCTACCCTTTCATGCTGTCTTGGTAGCAGCAGCAGGCTTCTTGGCCTGTTTACCCTTGTTCCAGCCCTGCAAAGGCTTCCATGTTGCTTTGGGCTGGGAAGCGTTACCCTCTTGCTTAGCGGCTGTAGAGGTTGAAGCAGTTCCGCTCCTGAAATTGCGAAAGGAACGAAAATTAGCCTTGTTTTTAGCTTTGAAGGGTCTATCTTGTGGAAGGGCATGGCCCTTTCCCCCAGTGATATCTGAAATAATTTCTTTCAACTCTGGCCCGAATAGGGTCTTACCCTTGAAAGGAATATTAAGTAACTTTGTTTTGGACGACACGTCAGCCGACCATGATTTTAGCCAAAGCGCTCTGCGCGCCACGATGGCAAAACCAGAATTTTTCGCCACTAATTTAGCTAATTGTAAAGCGGCATCTGTGATGAAAGAATTAGCCAGCTTTAGAGCAAGTTTTTCAGTGCCTCAAACCAAAAAGCCGCTGCAGTAGTTACAGGAATAATGCAGGAAATTGGTTGAAGAAGGAAACCTTGTTGAACAAATATTTTCTTAAGTAAACCTAATTTTTTATCCATAGGATCTTTGAAAGCGCAACTGTCTTCTATTGGTATAGTCGTGCGCTTAGCTAGTGTTGAAACTGCCCCCTCTACCTTAGGGACCGTCTGCCACGCGTCCCGCCTAGGGTCGATTATGGGGAACATTTTCTTAAAGATAGGAGGGGTATGAAGGGTACACCTGGTCTCTCCCACTCCCTAGTCACAATATCCGCCACCCTCTTTGGGATTGGAAACGCCTCAGTGTGTACCGGGACCTCTAAAAATCTGTCGATTTTACACAATATTTCTGGGACCACCAAAGGGTCACAATCATCCAGCGTAGCCAAGACCTCCTTAAGCAGGACGCGGAGGTGTTCTAGCTTAAATTTAAACGCTATGGTATCTGACTCTGCCTGCTGAGAAACTTTTCCTGTGTCAGAAATTTCCCCCTCAGACAGACCATCCCTCACCGCCAAATCAGATTGTTGTGAGGGCACTACGGATAAATTATCCAACGCTTCTGATTGCTCATTCTCTGTATTTAAAACTGAGCTATCGCGCTTCCTTGGAAATGCTGGCAGTTTGGATAAAAATGCTGCAAGAGAATTATCCATTACTGCTGCTAACTGTTGTAAAGTAATTGGGATCGATGCGCTAGAGGTACTTGGCATCGCTTGCGCGGGCATAACTGGTGTCGACACAAGGGGAGAGGAAAGAGTACTATCCTCATTACCTTCTGTTAAAGAATCATCTAGGGCTACATTTTTAAGTGTCACTGCATGGTCCTTAAAATGCTTAGACGCTATAGCACACTTTAAACACAAATGCAATGGGGGTACCGCCATGGCTTTTAAACACAAAGAACAAGGTCTATCTGAAGGCTCAGACATGTTTGACAGACTTAGACAGCACTACAATGCAATAAAAAACACTTTTTGAAAAAACGTTACTGTGTCTTTAAATAATAAAAAGCACACACTTTTTTACCAAATCATCAAAAAACATCCGATCTTGATGAAATTTTCACCACATTATCCTAATGCTTTGAAATGATGGCGCACAAATTTTCAAATCAATTAACCCCTTATTGCCCAAACCGGAGCTAAAAGAATCAGGCTACCGGTTAAACACTACAGCACGGTGCCACAGTCTCTACTGTGGCTTTACCTTCCTTAGGGATTATTTGTAGACGAAAATAAGCCTCTCTGAAGTCCTCCCTGAAGTCTCTGGACTCTACACGTGAAGCTGCATGAAGCTGCCTTGTAAAACAATTGCGCAACTGAGGCGCGAAAATGAGGCCCCCTCCCTCTTCATTCCCGAGTGATGGGGCCTTCTGAGACAGATTAGGTGTATAATAATATGCCAGGCGAATTAAAAACCCCAGAAAGTGTTCCACAAGTCTAAAAACACTTGATCCAATATAGTTTTATGCTAATGAAGCAAACGATTTAGCCCAAAACAGTGTCCACCAGTATTTAAGCCCTTAAACTAAGCCATCCTTCTATACTGAGTCTCAGAAAATGGCTTACCTTCCCCCATGGGGATTCCAGTCAGTCTTCTAGCATTACTAGGTCTTGTTAGAAAAAATGACTGATCATACCTGAAGCAGTTAAGCCTGCAAACTGTTCCCCCCAACTGAAGTTCTCCGGTACTCAACAGTCCTGTGTGGGAACAGCAATGGATTTTAGTTACGATTGCTAAAATCATATTCCTCTCAGCAGAAATCTTCATCACTTTCTGCCTCAGAGTAAATAGTACAAACCGGCACTATTTTAAAATAAACTCTTTATTGAAGAAATAAAAACTACAAATCTAACACCACAAACTCTTTACCCTCCCGTGGAGATGCTACTTGTTAGAGCGGCAAAGAGAATGACTGGGGGGGCGGAGCCTGAGGGGAGCTATATGGACAGCTCTGCTGTGTGCTCTCTTTGCCACTTCCTGTAGGGATTGAGAATATCCCACAAGTAAGGATGAAGCCGTGGACCGGATACACCAATGTAAGAGAAATCAACTGTATGTGATATCCAGAACGCCTATAAGAACCATGTATCCCGCGTTGTGCATCTCATGAAAGCGCCAGGTGCAAAGTTATAACTTCTCCATTCTAGGTCATACTTGCTCGGAGACATACTTAGTCAATAACATCCCACTCCATTTCCCAGCACATAGAGTACCTTTCAAATATGTTGAGATATACACGGAAGCCCTCCACAGTCATGCACTGCACAGTTACTTATTGCTCACTATAATTCCCTCAGGGATATTGTTTGACTGGAGTTTTATAAGAACAACTTTTATCACTCGCCTATAGTTTAATCCCCAACTTTCAATTATTAAATCACTTGGGTCCTCCCCTAGATCACAAGAGTATGCACCCTTTTTTAAATGTATCCCGATCCACATAACTATACCACTATATCATTAAACCTCCCGGACACGTCCCCACCGTCCTCCCCCTCATTATTAAAGCAGCTCTTGTCTGTTGACTACCCCCAAAAGTTTTTCATACTATTGCTTAACTCCTTCCCCTATTAAAAAAAAACTGAATTTATGTTTACCTGATAAATTTCTTTCTCCTACGGTGTGTCCGGTCCACGGCTTCATCCTTACTTGTGGGATATTCTCTTCCCCTTTTAAACCTGACTAAAACACAGGGCGGGCCGTGGACCGGACACACACCGTAGGAGAAAGAAATTTATCAGGTAAACATAAATTCTGTTTTCTCCTACATTGGTGTGTCCGGTCCACGGCTTCATCCTTACTTGTGGGAACCAATACCAAAGCTTTAGGACACGGATGAAGGGAGGGAACAAGTCAGGTAACCTAAACGGAAGGCACCACAGCTTGCAAAACCTCTCTCCCAAAAACAACCTCCGAAGAAGCATAAGTATCGAATTTGTAAAATTTGGCAAAAGTATGCAGAGAAGACCAAGTCGCTGCCTTACAGATCTGATCAACAGAAGCCTCTTTCTTGAAGGCCCATGTGGAAGCCACAGCTCTAGTAGAGTGAGCTGTAATTCGTTCAGGAGGCTGCCGTCCGGCAGTCTCATAAGCCAATCGGATGATGCTTTTCAGCCAAAAGGAAAGAGAGGTAGCAGTAGCTTTCTGCCCTCTCCTCTTACCAGAATAAACGACAAACAAGGATGATGTCCGTCTGAAATCCTTTGTTGCTTCTAAATAGAATTTTAAAGCACGGACCACATCTAGGTTGTGTAACAAACGTTCCTTCTTCGAAACTGGATTCGGACACAGAGAAGGAACAACTATTTCCTGGTTAATATTCCTGTTGGAAACCACTTTTGGAAGAAAACCAGGCTTGGTACGTAAAACTACCTTATCTGTATGGAATACCAGATAGGGTGAAGTACACTGCAAAGCAGACAATTCAGAAACTCTTCTAGCAGAAGAAATAGCAACCAAAAACAGAACTTTCCAAGATAGTAACTTAATATCTATGGAATGTAAGGGTTCAAACGGAACCCCTTGAAGAACTGAAAGAACTAAGTTTAGACTCCATGGAGGAGTCATAGGTCTGTAGACAGGCTTGATTCTGACTAACGCCTGTACAAACGCCTGTACATCTGGCACGGCTGCCAGACGTTTGTGCAACAAAACAGACAGAGCAGATATCTGTCCTTTTAGAGAACTAGCTGACAAACCTTTATCCAAACCCTCTTGGAGAAAAGAAAGTATCCTAGGAATTTTAATTTTACTCCAAGAGAATCCCTTGGATTCGCACCAACGGATATATTTTTACCATATCTTATGGTAATTTTCCTAGTCACAGGTTTTCTGGCTTGAACCAGAGTATCTATAACTGAATCTGGAAACCCACGCTTAGATAGAATCAAGCATTCAATTTCCAAGCAGTCAGTTGCAGAGAGACTAGATTTGGATGTTCGAATGGACCTTGCACTAGAAGATCCTGTCTCAAAGGTAGCTTCCATGGTGGAGCCAATGACATTCACCAGGTCTGCATACCAAGTCCTGCGTGGCCATGCAGGAGCTATTAGAATCACCGAGGCCTTCTCCTGTTTGATCCTGGCTACAAGCCTGGGAAGGAGAGGGAACGGTGGAAACACATAAGCTAGATTGAACGACCAAGGCGCCACCAATGCATCCACTAGCGTCGCCTTGGGATCCCTGGATCTGGACCCGTAGCGAGGAACCTTGGAGTTCTGACGAGACGCCATCAGATCCATATCTGGAATGCCCCATAGTTGAGTTAACTGGGCAAAGACCTCCGGGTGGAGTTCCCACTCCCCCGTATGGAAAGTCTGACGACTCAAATAATCCGCCTCCCAATTGTCTACTCCTGGGATGTGAATTGCAGATAGATGGCAGGAGTGATCCTCCGCCGATTTGATAATCTTGGATACCTCTCTCATCACCAAGGAACTCTTTGTTCCCCCCTGATGATGATTGATGTACGCTACAGTCGTCATGTTGTCCGACTGAAATCTTATGAATCTGGCCTTCGCTAGTTGAAGCCAAGCCAGGAGCGCATTGAATATCGCTCTCAGTTCCAAAATGTTTATTTCGGGAGAAGAGACTCTTCCCGAGACCATAGACCCTGAGCTTTCAGGGAGTCCCAGACCGCGCAACAGCCTAAGAGACTGGCGTCGGTCGTGACAATGACCCACTCTGGTCTGCGGAAACTCATTCCCTGAGACAGGTGATCCTGAGTCAACCACCAGCGGAGTGAGTCTCTGGTTACCTGGTCTACTTGAATCTGGGGAGACAAGTCTGCATTATCCCCATTCCACTGTTTGAGCATGCACAGTTGCAATGGTCTTAGATGAATTTGAGCAAAAGGAACCACGTCCATTGCTGCAACCATTAATCCTATTACCTCCATGCACTGAACTATGGAAGGCTGAGGAATAGATTGAAGAACTTGACAAGCGTTTAGAAGCTTTAACTTTCTGACCTCTGTCAGAAAAATCTTCATTTCTACAGGATCTATTATTGTTCCCAGAAAAGGAACCCTTGTGGACGGGGACAGGGAACTCTTTTCTATGTTCACCTTCCACCCGTGAGACCTGAGAAAGGCTAAAACAATGTCTGTATGAGCCCTTGCTTTGGAAAGGGACGACGCTTGGATTAGAATGTCGTCTAGGTAAGGTGCTACAGCAATGCCCCTCGGCCTTAGAACCGCTAGAAGGGACCCTAGCACCTTTGTGAAAATTCTGGGAGCAGTGGCTAAACCGAATGGAAGAGCCACGAACTGGTAATGTTTGTCCAGAAAGGCGAACCTCAGGAACTGATGATGATCTTTGTGGATAGGAATATGCAGGTACGCATTCTTTAAGTCCACGGTAGTCATATATTGACCCTCCTGGATCGTTGGTAAAATCGTCCGAATGGTTTCCATTTTGAATGATGGAACTCTGAGGAATTTGTTTAGAATTTTTAAATCCAGAATTGGTCTGAAAGTTCCCTCTTTTTTGGGAACTACAAACAGGTTTGAGTAAAAACCCAGACCTTGTTCCGCTGTTGGAACTGGGTGTATCACTCCCATCTTTAATAGGTCTCCTACGCAATGTAAGAATGCCTGTCTCTTTATCTGGTCTGAAGATAAGCGAGACATGTGGAGCCTTCCCCTTGGAGGAAGTTCCTTGAACTCTAGAAGATACCCCTGAGAGACTATTTCTAGTGCCCAGGGATCCGGAACATCTCTTGCCCAAGCCTGAGCAAAGAGAGAAAGTCTGCCCCCTACTAGATCCGGTCCCGGATCGGGGGCTACCCCTTCATGCTGTCTTGGTAGCAGCAGCAGGCTTCTTGGCCTGTTTACCCTTGTTCCAGCCTTGCAATGGTTTCCATGCTGGTTTAGGCTGGGAAGCGTTACCCTCTTGTCTAGAGGCTGCAGAGTTAGGAGCCGGTCCGTTCCTGAAATTGCGAAAGGAACGAAAATTAGATTTGTTCTTAGCCTTGAAAGGCCTATACTGTGGGAGGGCATGGCCCTTTCCCCCAGTGATGTCTGAAATAATCTCCTTCAATTCTGGCCCGAAAAGGGTCTTACCCTTGAAAGGAATATTAAGCAATTTTGTTTTGGACGACACATCCGCCGACCAAGATTTTAGCCAAAGCGCCCTGCGCGCCACTATTGCAAAACCTGAATTTTTCGCCGCTAATTTTGCCAATTGAAAAGCGGCATCCAAAATAAAGGAATTAGCCAACTTTAGTGCGTGAATTCTGTCCATGACTTCATCATATGGAGTCTCCTTTTGGAGCAAATTTTCTAGTTCCTCGAACCAAAAAGACGCCGCCGTGGTGACAGGAATAATGCACGAAATTGGTTGAAGAAGGAAACCTTGCTGAACAAATATCTTTTTAAGCAATCCTTCCAATTTTTTATCCATAGGATCTTTGAAAGCGCAAGTGTCCTCAATAGGAATAGTTGTGCGCTTGGCTAACGTTGAAACTGCCCCCTCTACCTTAGGGAGGGTTTGCCATGCGTCCCTTCTGGGGTCGACAATGGGGAACATTTTCTTAAATATAGGAGGTGGAACAAAAGGGACACCTGGCTTCTCCCACTCCTTAGTCACTATGTCCGCCACCCTCTTGGGTATCGGAAAAGCATCAGCGTGCACTGGGACCTCTAAGAATTTGTCCATTTTGCACAACTTCTCTGGAATCACCAAAGAATCACAATCATCAAGAGTAGCTAGCACCTCCTTAAGCAGGGCGCGGAGATGTTCTAGCTTAAATTTAAATGCCACGATATCAGGTTCTGCCTGCTGAGAAATTTTTCCTGAATCAGAAATTTCTCCCTCGGACAGACCCTCCCTCATTGCCAACTCAGATTGATGTGAGGGTATAACAGATAAATTATCGTCAGCGCCAACTTGCTCATCCTCTGTATTTAAAACTGAGCAATCACGCTTTCTGGGAAATGCTGGCAGTTTGGATAAAAGATTTTTTATAGAATTATCCATTACTGCTGTTAATTGCTGCATAGTAACAAGCATTGGCGCGCTAGATGTACTAGGTATCGCCTGCGTGGGCAAAACTGGTGTTGACACAGAAGGAGAGGATGATGAGCTATCCCTACTACCTTCATTTTAAGAATCATCTTGGGCAACCTTATTAAATGTGACAGTACTGTCCTTACTTTGTTTGGACACCATGGCACAATTTGCACATACATTTAAAGGAGGAACCACCTTGGCTTCCATACACACAGAACATATGCTATCTGAAGGTACAACAGACACGTTAGACTGATTTAGGCAGGCTATTAATGCAATAAAAACGATTTTAAACAAAACCGTTACTGTCTCTTTAAATAATAAAAAGAGCACACTTTATTTCTGAATGTTCGAAAAACTATCAAGGAAATATCCGATCTTTATAAAATTTACACCCTAGTGTCTTAATGCTTTGAAAGTATTGCACACCAAATTTCAAGTCTCTAAACCCTTAAATGAGCAAACCGGAGCTAATAGTTCAATTTACTGGTTTAAACACACTACAGTCCCTGCCACAGACTTTGCTGCAGATTTTACCTTCCTTAGGGGTTATTCACCACAGAAATAAGCCTTCCTGAGTCCGTTTCTCAGCCACAGGACCCTCTCACATGAAGCTGCATGCACTGCCTTTAGAAGTAACTGCGCAACTGAGGCGCAAAAATGAGGCCTCCTCCCTCTGCATACCAGAGTGAAGGGGCCTTTCTGACTAGATTAGGCGTCTAAACAACTGCCAGGCGTAATTAAACGTTCCCAAAAGTGTTTCAAAGTTCACAAAACACTCCAAATGTCATAAATATGATATAAACAAATCGATTTAGCCCACAATAGTGTCAACCAGCATAGAGCCCAATTTATAAGCCTTAATTCTGTAACTGAGTCTAAGAAAATGGCTTACCGATCCCATAAGGGAAAACTGACAGTCTTCTAGCATTACTATGTCTTGTTAGAAAAGAGACTGGTCATACCTGGAGCAGATAAGTCTGCAAACTGTTCCCCCCAACTGAAGTTCTCTGGTTTCAACAGTCCTGCGTGGGAACAGCAATGGATTTTAGTTACTGGTGCTAAAATCATACTCCTCTTTTAACAGAACTCTTCATCACTTTCTGTTGTAGAGTAAATAGTACAAACTGGCACTATTTTAAAATAAACTCTTGATAGAAGAAATAAAACTACAACTAACACCACATACTCTTTACCATCCCCGTGGAGATGCTACTTGTTCAGAGCGGCAAAGAGAATGACTGGGGGGCGGAGCCAGAGGGGGGGCTATATGGACAGCTTTTGCTGTGTGCTCTCTTTGCCATTTCCTGTAGGAGAAGAGAATATCCCACAAGTAAGGATGAAGCCGTGGACCGGACACACCAATGTAGGAGAAAAAGATTTCGTAAGGCTAAGATCATCTACATATTCATGGGTGAAGCTTTGGAATGGCAAACAGATAGGTGTTTTTAAAATCTATAATTGATAATCTCCTTGCTTATAATTCATTCCCACAACCATAGCTTATCATATCATACAACATGGTTGTTGACCATTTATTTAATGGTAAATTTTCTATCCTACCGTTATAACAAACTTACAAGCGTTTTATATAATGTTTATTCAGTCACCTACAATATCTGCTCCCGTATTATATACTATGCATATTTTCTGATTATGTAAATGGTCATGTGTTATCTTATGTACTTGCCAACAATCTCAATAAAAAACTTTTGTGAAAAAAAAAAAGTAAATTTATACTTACCTGATAAATTAATTTCTTCTATGGTACGACAAGTCCACGGATTCATCCTTTACTTGTGGGATATTATCCTCCTGCTAACAGGAAGTGGCAAAGAGCACCACAGCAGAGCTGTCTATATAGCTCCTCCCTTAGCTCAACCCCCCAGTCATTCAACCGAAGGTACAGGAAGAAAAAGGAGAAACTAAAAGGTGCAGAGGTGACTGAAGTTTAAAATAAAAAAATATAATCTGTCTTAAAAGGACAGGGCGGGCCGTGGACTCGTCGTACCATAGAAGAAATTAATTTATCAGGTAAGCATAAATTTACTTTTCTTCTATAAGATACGACGAGTCCACGGATTCATCCTTTACTTGTGGGATACAATACCAAAGCTACAGGACACGGATGAACGGGAGGGACAAGACAGATGGTTAAACAGAAGGCACCACTGCTTGAAGAACTTTTCTCCCAAAAATAGCCTCCGAAGAAGCAAAAGTATCAAATTTGGAAAATTTGGAAAAGGTATGAAGCGAAGACCAAGTCGCAGCCTTACAAATCTGTTCAACAGAAGCATAATTTTTAAAAGCCCATGTGGAAGCCACCGCTCTAGTAGAGTGAGCTGTAATCCTTTCAGGAGGCTGCTGTCCAGCAGTCTTGTATGCCAAACGGATGATGCTTTTCAGCCAAAAAGAAAGGAGGTAGCCGTAGCTTTTTGACCTCTACGTTTTCCAGAATAGACAACAAACAAAGAAGATGTTTGACGGAAATCTTTGGTTGCTTGCAAGTAAAACTTCAAAGCACGAACCACGTCCAAGTTGTGCAACAGACGCTCCTTCTTAGAGGAAGGATTAGGACACAGAGAAGGAACAACAATTTCCTGATTGATATTCCTATTAGTAACAACCTTAGGAAGGAATCCAGGTCTGGCACGCAAAACCACCTTATCAGCATGGAAAACAAGATAAGGCGAGTCGCATTGCAATGCGATAGTTCAGAAACTCTTCGAGCCGAAGAGATAGCAACTAAAAACAGAACTTTCCAAGATAGAAGCTTAATATCTATGGAATGCATAGGTTCAAACAGAACCGATTGAAGAACTTTAAGAACTAAATTCAAACTCCATGGCGGAGCAAGAGGTTTAAACACAGGCTTGATTCTAACTAAAGCCTGACAGAACGACTGAACGTCTGGAACATCTGCCAGACGTTTGTGCAGTAGAATTGATAAAGCAGATATCTATCCCTTTAAGGAACTAGCTGATAGCCCCTTCTCCAATCCTTCTTGGAGAAAGGACAAAATCGTAGGGATCCTGATCTTACTCCATGAGTAGCCTTTGGATTAGGACCAATAAAGATATTTACGCCATATCTTATGATAAATTTTCCTAGTGACAGGCTTTCGAGCCTGAATCAAGGTATCTATGACCGACTACGAGAAACCCCGCTTGGATAAAATCAAGCGTTCAATCTCCAAGCAGTCAGCCGCAGAGAAACTAGATTTGGATGCTGGAACAGACCTTGAATCAGAAGGTCCTGTCTCAGTGGCAGTGTCCATGGTGGAAGAGATCACATGTCCACCAGATCTGCATACCAAGTCCTGCGTGGCCACGCAGGTGCTATCAAAATCACTGAGGCTCTCTCCTGTTTGATTCTGGCAATCAAACGAGGAAGGAGAGGAAATGGTGGAAACACATAAGCCAGGTTGAACGACCAGGGTACTGCTAGAGCATCTATCAGTACTGCCTGAGGATCCCTTGACCTGGACCCGTAACAAGGAAGTTTGACGTTCTGACGAGACGCCATCAGATCCAATTCTGGTGTGCCCCATTGCTGAATCAATTGTGCAAACACCTCCGGATGGAGTTCCCATTCCTCCGGATGAAAAGTCTGACGATTTAGAAAATCCGCTTCCCAGTTCTCCACTCATGGAATATAGATTGCTGATAGATGGCAAGAGTGAGTCTCTGCCCATCGAATTATTTTGGTAACCTCCATCATCGCTAGAGAACTCTTTGTTCCCCCCTGATGATTGATATATGCTACAGTCGTGATATTGTCCGACTGGAATCTTATGAATCTGGCCGAAGCCAGCTGAGGCTACGCCTGAAGCGCGTTGAATATCACTCTCAGTTCTAGAATATTTATCGGGAGGAGAGCCTCCTACTGAGTGCACAAACCCTGTGCTTTCAGGGAATTCCAGACTGCACCCCAGCCCAATAGGATGGCGTCCGTCGTCACTATAACCCATGCTGGCCTGCGGAAACACATTCCCTGGGACAGATGATCCAGTGACAACCACCAAAGAAGAGAGTCTCTGGTCTCTTGATCCAGATTTATCTGAGGAGATAAATCTTCATAATCCCCATTCCACTGATTGAGCATGCATAGTTGCAGTGGTCTGAGATGCAAGCGAGCAAACGGAACTATGTCCATTGCCGCTACCATTAGACCGATTACCTCCATACACTGAGCCACTGACGGCCGAGGAATGGAATGAAGAGCTCGGCAGGTGGTTAAAATCTTTGATTTCCTGACCTCCGTCAGAAAATTTTTCATCTCCACCGAATCTATCAGAGTTCCCAGGAATGGAACTCTTGTGAGAGGGATAAGTGAACTCTTTTTTACGTTCACCTTCCACCTGTGAGATCTTAGAAAAGCCAACATGATGTCCGTGTAAGATTTGGCCAATTGGTAAGTCGACGCCCGAATTAAGATATCATCCAGATAAGGCGCCACTGCTATGCCCCACGGCCTTAGAACCGCCAGAAGGGACCCTAGCACCTTTGTGAAAATTCTGGGAGCTGTGGCCAACCCGAAGGGAAGAGCCACAAACTGGTAATGTTTGTCCAGAAAGGCGAACCTGAGAACTGGTGATGATCTTTGTGGATAGGGATGTGTAGATACGCATCCTTTAAGTCCACGGTGGTCATATATTGAACCTCCTGGATCATTGGTATAATAGTCCGAATGGTCTCCATCTTGAAGGATGGGACTCTGAGGAATTGGTTTAGGATCTTGAGATCTAAAATTGGTCTGAAGGTTCCCTCTTTTTGGGGAACCACAAACAGATTGGAGTAGAACCCCTGCCCCTGTTCTGTTTTCGGAACTGGGCAGATCACACCCATGGTATATAGGTCTTCTACACACATGGTTTACAGACAATTGAGAAAGATGGAATCTCCTTGGAGGAGAATCTTTGAAATCTAGAAGGTACCCCTGGGTTACGATTTCTAAGGCCCAGGAGTCCTGAACGTCTCTTGCCCAAGCCTGAGCAAAGTCCAGTAGGGGAACAGCACACAGGAGTAAAGGTCTGCACGGTAGACCTAGGGCGCTGCCAAGCCCTAATATACGTATACAATGATAAGCAGGTTCTTCAGCACTTTTAAAACAGACTTTATAAGTACACAGATAGCGACGTTTCGGTGTCACAGCACCTTATTCATGCTTGGTAATTACAAACAGGCCTATTACATCTTTAAATACCCAAATTTATGGCGCCCTCTAAAATCACTGTGTAGAGAGGGCTCCCTCTAGTGGCCCAATGTTATACATACACCTACATAGTTTCTATACAGGTTAAATAAGCTAATATAAACAATGCTAATTAATTCTAAAAAATTAATCTAAAAAACACACTAGAAAGTTTATCATAATTTATAAAAAGTTTTCATATAACTATAGTTTACTTATTTCCTAAATAAATTTAATTGACAACTTAATAGACAGTTTATAGGGAATTCATTAGCAAAAAATGTTAAAATAAAATTTATAGAAAAATTTATGAAAAAATTAAAAACAAAGGGAAGCCAGAATACACAGCTAGATATAACTAATCAAATGTGATGAGGTTATTTTCCCAGTTATTTACCAGATCAGAAAAAACAACTTAAATCAAAGTCCCTGTTGAGACCCTTGGGATACATACTGTCTAATTTATGCACCCACCACATCTCTCTTTGTTTTAATAGACGTTCCCTGTCCATGCCTCTTCTATTGGGAGGGATATGGTCTATTACTTGCCACCTGAGCTGGCTGATGTGGTGGCCTTTTTCAAGAAAAAGATTGGATACAGGGGCATCCCTGTTCTTGCACCTAATATTAGACCTATGTTGACCAATACGGTCTTTCACCTTGCGGGTGGTCTCACCTATGTAGATGCAAGAACAGGGACTCTTTATCAAGTATACCACGTAAGTGGTCTCACAGGTATAGAACCCCTTAATAGCAAACTTTTTACCCAATAATTGTTGTCTATTTTGTCTGCTGGGGCCTATATCCGTATGTACCAAAAGGTCTCTTAGACTTTTGACTCTCTTATGGGCCATGATGGGAGGCTCTTGGAACTGGGCTATGTTAGAGTTACATTCCTTGAGTATATGCCAATTCTTACGAATCAACCTAGATATTTTATCACTCAATGGGATATATTGACTAACAAACACCAGTCTATTTTCTTTGGGAGTTCTTTCTTTGATTTTATCTAAAGTTCCTATAGTGTGCTCTAGGAGTTTCTTGGGATATCCTCTGTCAGTGAACTTCTTGGACATTTCATTAAATCTTATCCCACGTGTCACCTCATTATCAACAATCCTATTGACCCTTAATAATTGGCTCCTGGGGAGAGAATTTACCAATGGCCTAGGGTGGAAGCTATTGAATTGCAATATACTATTCCTGTCAGTCTCCTTTCTATACAGGTCAAATTCCAAATGATGGCCTTTCTTGAGAACTAGCGTGTCCAGGAAGGGTATGGACTCTTCACTAACACTCACCGTGAAGAGGAGATCTCTCACTTCAGAATTGAGATCCTGAACAAATTGTGCAAGGGACTCCACGCTGCCCCACCATACGCCAAAGATATCGTCTATATATCTCCACCATACGGCTCCATATTGTTTAAATAGCTGATTCTTATAGACGATACTCTCCTCAAACTCACACATGAAGAGATTGGCGTATGATGGGGCAACGTTGGAGCCCATTGCTGTGCCCCTCACCTGGACATACCAGCTGTCCTGAAAGATAAAGTAATTCCAATAAAGGACAATACGTAACAAGTCCTCAATAAATGATACTTCATTCTCACTATACCTCCTGTTCACCATCAATGTTTTTCTTATTACGGATATACCAGTTTCGTGTTTTATGGACTACGTACATCCATGGTGAACAGGAGGTATTTGTCACTAGGAAATACCAAATCCCTTGCTTTCTGCAAAAAAACATAATTTATGCCTACCTGATAAATTTATTTCTCTTGTAGTGTATCCAGTCCACGGATCATCCATTACTTGTGGGATATTCTCCTTCCCAACAGGAAGTTGCAAGAGGATCACCAACAGCAGAGCTGCTATATAGCTCCTCCCCTGTCATATCCAGTCATTCGACCGAAAACAGAGAAAGGAGAAACCATAGGGTGCAGTGGTGACTGTAGTTTAATTAAAATTTAGACCTGCCTTAAAAGGACAGGGCGGGCCGTGGACTGGATACACTACAAGAGAAATAAATTTATCAGGTAAGCATAAATTATGTTTTCTCTTGTTAAGTGTATCCAGTCCACGGATCATCCATTACTTGTGGGATACCAATACCAAAGCTAAAGTACACGGATGATGGGAGGGACAAGGCAGGATTAAGCGGAAGGAACCACTACCTGAAGAACCTCTCTCCCAAACAGAGCCTCCGAAGAAGCAAAAGTATCAAATTTGTAAAATTTTGAAAAAGTGTGAAGCGAAGACCAAGTCGCAGCCTTGCAAATCTGTTCAACAGAGGCCTCATTTTTGAAGGCCCAGGTGGAAGCCACAGCTCTAGTAGAATGAGCTGTAATCCTTTCAGGGGGCTGCTGTCCAGCAGTCTCATAGGCTAGGCATATTATGCTCCGAAGCCAAAAGGAAAGAGGTTGCCAAAGCTTTTTGACCTCTCCTCTGTCCAGAGTAAACGACAAACAGGGAAGATGTTTGACGAAAATCCTTAGTAGCTTGTAAGTAAAACTTCAAGGCACGGACTACGTCCAGATTATGTAAAAGATGTTCCTTCTTTGAAGAAGGATTAGGACACAATGATGGAACAACAATCTCTTGATTGATATTCTTGTTAGAAACCACCTTAGGTAAAAACCCAGGTTTGGTACGCAGAACTACCTTATCTGCATGAAAAATCAGATAAGGAGAATCACATTGTAAGGCAGATAGCTCAGAGACTCTCCGAGCCGAGGAAATAGCCATCAAAAACAGAACTTTCCAAAATAAAAACATAATTTATGTAAGAACTTACCTGATAAATTCATTTCTTTCATATTAACAAGAGTCCATGAGCTAGTGACGTATGGGATATACATTCCTACCAGGAGGGGCAAAGTTTCCCAAACCTTAAAATGCCTATAAATACACCCCTCACCACACCCACAAATCAGTTTAACGAATAGCCAAGAAGTGGGGTGATAAGAAAAAAAGTGCGAAGCATATAAAATAAGGAATTGGAATAATTGTGCTTTATACAAAAAAATCATAACCACCACAAAAAAAGGGTGGGCCTCATGGACTCTTGTTAATATGAAAGAAATGAATTTATCAGGTAAGTTCTTACATAAATTATGTTTTCTTTCATGTAATTAACAAGAGTCCATGAGCTAGTGACGTATGGGATAATGACTACCCAAGATGTGGATCTTTCCACACAAGAGTCACTAGAGAGGGAGGGATAAAATAAAGACAGCCAATTCCTGCTGAAAATAATCCACACCCAAAATAAAGT
>NC_069500.1:178277545-178330045 GCF_027579735.1 Bombina bombina
CCATCTCCATCTGTAAACATTCCCACCGTCCATACGATCAAATCATATGAACATTTATTCAAAATAGCCTCGAACTTGTCGCAATAGATTTTATTATTGCTTAATAGAGTGGGGGGAGTATTCATCCGAAGCCCTCTGGGAATCCTTTTAACACGGTAATATTCTGCCAACGTGTTGGCGTGCAGTTCCCATTTCATTTGTTTAAGTTGCATGGCCTCATACTCCTTGCCACTAGTTTCACCCGGTACTGCCCTCAGATAGTCTCTAGTACCTTTCATCAGCGCTGTTATTCTGGCTGCCTCCACGCCTGTTTGTAATTACCAAGCATGAATAAGGTGCTGTGACATCGAAACGTCGCTATCTGTGTACTAATAAAGTCTGTTTGAAAAGTGCTGGAGACCCTGCTTATCATTGTATATGTATATTAGGGCTTGGCAGCGCCCTAGGTCTACCGTGCACACCTTTACTCCTGTGTGCTGTTCCCCTACTGGGACTTTGCTACTTGTGGCTGCTGGGATACTGTGCATACTAGGAGCGATATGCTTTCTGAAGGCAATGAAAACACAGAAAACGGATGGTAGCATCATGTTTGCATACACGGACGTGGAGGCAGCCAGAATAACAGCACTGATGAAAGGTACTAGAGACTATCTGAGGGCAGTACCGGGTGAAACTGGTGGCAAGGAGTATGAGGCCATGCAACTTAAACAAATTGAAATGGGAACTGCACGCCAACACGTTGGCAGAATACTACCGTGTTAAAAGGATTCCCAGAGGGCTTCGGATGAATACTACTCGCCCCACTCTATTAAGCAATAATAAAATCTATTGCGACAAGTTCGAGGCTATTTTGATAAATGTTCATATGATTTGATCGTATGGACGGTGGAATGCTTACAGATGGAGATGGAGTCGCAAGAGGTGAACATAAAGAAATGTAAAGAAGAGCTACAGACCTGTCTGTCCCATGATGAATTCACGGAAATGGAGCAAAAGATTGCCTCAAAGATTGCGGTGGAACAGAAAGCCATCAAGGAAACAAAAAGGGCAAAGTTTATCCGGGATGAAGAGGATTACCGTCTGGGTCGAGTATACCGCTGGCGATCCGGTAACTATAGCAACCGCGGAGCAGCAGACCCAGAGGCAGACGTAGGCATAAGCCGGCAAGAAGGGAACGGGCATGATGCCGTATCCAACAAGTCCAGATGGCTCGTCACGTGGTTCATCCCCTTTAGGATCGAGCAACAGCGAGGACAGCATCGGATCCACCGGGGCGGCAGGAAACACCGCCGCTACAGGGGGCGACTCGATACGCAGATCCGAACGGAAGAAAGCATCAAAGAAGTAAGCAATTCTATACCTGTTATTGATGATGGCCCTATATGTTCCACACCTGTGGGGGGAGATAACGGTATAGTGATAAATACATCAGACTATGTATTAAATGAAAAGGAGAATATGATGCTTAATAGGGGACTTTCTTTCTGCCCTTTCCATGACACAGACTTTTTCGAGCTGGAAAAAGACTTACAAAGACTTTACAGCAACATCAAACTCAAAGTCTGGTTCAGCAATGAACATTATAAGATGGATAGTCAAGTCCAGACTCTGGAATTGTCCTTAAAAAAGTTAGGCCTTAGCAAAAAAAGTTCTTTTAACCCCAATGTTAATAACAGCAGTGTCAATACATTTGTCAATATAATCCAGCATGGGGTTAATAAGTTACGTGATGAGTACAAAAATAAAAAACATACTACTATGTGGCACAAAAATGAGCGTGTAAATTTAACTAATTTTGCTAAGGGTGAAAATGAGGTACTTAATGAGTTAAAAGGTAACAAAAATATCATTTTCAAGGGGGCTGATAAAGGTGGAGCAATGGTCTTGCTCGACAAGAGATATTATGTGAACGAAGCCCTCTCACAATTAAGTGACATCACTACATACAAGCCACTCCAGGGAAATCCTGTAGGTAACATACAGAAGGAGATAACTGTAGTTGTACAGAGAGCCCTAAGTCAAGGCATTATCGATAAAAAGCTGAGTATTTATGCATTACAAATCCAAGGACACCTGTTTTCTACACTGTCCCAAAAGTCCACAAGGACAGAGACCGCCGGGGAGACCTATAGTCTCCTCAGTAGAGTCAGTATTTACAAATATTTCCAAGTTCTTGGATAAGATTTTGCAGCCTGAAGTCACTAGGATGTCAAGTTATATACAAGACACTAATAATTTTTTGCAGAAAGCAAGGGATTTGGTATTTGCTAGTGACAAATACCTCCTGTTCACCATGGATGTACGTAGTCTATATACGTCCATAAAACACGAAACTGGTATATCCGTAATAAGAAAAACATTGATGGTGAACAGGAGGTATAGTGAGAATGAAGTATCATTTATTGAGGACTTTGTTACGTATTGTCCCTTTATTGGAATTACTTTATCTTTCAGGACAGCTGGTATGTCCAGGTGAGGGGCACAGCAATGGGCTCCAACGTTGCCCCATCATACGCCAATCTCTTTATGTGTGAGTTTGAGGAGAGAATCGTCTATAAGAATCAGCTATTTAAACAATATGGAGCCGTATGGTGGAGATATATAGACGATATCTTTGGCGTATGGTGGGGCAGCGTGGAGTCCCTTGCACAATTTGTTCAGGATCTCAATTCTGAAGTGAGAGATCTCTTCTTCACGGTGAGTGTTAGTGAAGAGTCCATACCCTTCCTGGACATGTTAGTTCTCAAGAAAGGCCATCATTTGGAATTTCACCTGTATAGAAAGGAGACTGACAGGAATAGTATATTGCAATTCAATTGCTTCCACCCTAGGCCATTGGTAAATTCTCTCCCCAGGAGCCAATTATTAAAGGGACAGTTTACTCAAAAAATTTCTCCCCTTTAATTTGTTCCCAATGATCCACTTTACCTGCTGGAGTGTATTAAATTGTTTACAAGTAGCTCCTTTACCCTTACATTGGCATTTGAAATGGTTGATTTAGCATGTGGTATCCCCACCTATTCTGAAAGTTTGTGGCCGCGCGTACCAGCTATAGATAAGCTTTGTAAACACAGCCAGCAGAAGAAATTACACTCCCAGTGTGATAAAGCAGAGAGAAGGTAATAAAATGTTGATTTTCCATTGTTCTCTCAAAGTACTGGTGATTGTTTTAAGAACAGATATAAGATAAAGAAACATGTATATGTGCACAATGTGATACAGTAATGAGATCTGATTATACCTACAAGCTCAACCCATTTTATTAGGTTGTGGCTTCAAAACACAAAATCAGAGCTTTAATATACACAAATAAGCCTTAAAAAGCAAATCTCATATATTTTATACTCTGCAGTTGGTAAAAAAAACAATTGTAAACACATTAAGGGGGAAAACTATTTTACAGTATACCTGTCCCTTTAAGGGTCAATAGGATTGTTGATAATGAGGGTGACACGTGGGATAAGATTTAATGAAATGTCCAAGAAGTTCACTGACAGAGGATATCCCAAGAAACTCCTAGAGCACACTATAGGAACTTTAGATAAAATCAAAGAAAGAACTCCCAAAGAAAATAGACTGGTGTTTGCTAGTCAATATAGCCCATTGAGTGATATCTAGGTTGATTCGTAAGAATTGGCATATACTCAAGGAATGTAACTCTAACATAGCCCAGTTCCAAGAGCCTCCCATCATGGCCCATAAGAGAGTCAAAAGTCAAAGAGACCATTTGGTACATACGGATATAGGCCCCCAGCAGGACAAAATAGACAACAATTATTGGGTAAAAAGAACATGGGAACTTTCCCCTGTCTAGGCTGCATGAGTTGTCAAGCTGTAATAAAACATAATTTATGTAAGAACTTACCTGATAAATTCATTTCTTTCATATTAGCAAGAGTCCATGAGCTAGTGACGTATGGGATATACATTCCTACCAGGAGGGGCAAAGTTTCCCAAACCTCAAAATTCCTACAAATACACCCCTCACCACACCCACAATTCAGTTTAACGAATAGCCAAGAAGTGGGGTGATAAGAAAGGAGTGAAAGCATCAAAATAAAGGAATTGGAATAATTGTGCTTTATACAAAAAAATCATAACCACCACAAAAAAGGGTGGGGCCTCATGGACTCTTGCTAATATGAAAGAAATGAGTTTATCAGGTAAGTTCCTTACATAATATTATGTTTTCTTTCATGTAATTAGCAAGAGTCCATGAGCTAGTGACGTATGGGATAATAAATACCCAAGATGTGGAACCTTCCACGCAAGAGTCACTAGAGAGGGAGTGATAAAATAAAGACAGCCAATTCCGCTGAAAAATAATAATCCACAACCCAAAACAAAAGTTTTAATTTCAATAATGAAAAAAAAACTGAAATTATAAGCAGAAGAATCAAACTGAAACAGCTGCCTGAAGTACTTTTCTACCAAAAACTGCTTCAGAAGAAGAAAACACATCAAAATGGTAGAATTTAGTAAAAGTATGCAAAGAAGACCAAGTCGGGTGCTTTGCAAATCTGATCAACAGAAGCTTTATTCCTAAAAGCCCAGGAAGTAGAAACTGACCTAGTAGAATGAGCCGTAATCCTTTGAGGCGGGGATTTACCCGACTCCACATAAGCATGATGAATCAAAGACTTTAACCAAGACGCCAAAGAAATGGCGGAGGCCTTCTGACATTTTCTGGACCCAGAAAAGATAACAAATAGACTATAAGTCTTTCTAAATCTTTAGTAGCTTCAACATAATATTTCAAAGCTCTTACTACATCCAAAGAATGTAAAAGATCTCTCCTTTGAATTCTTAGGATTAGGACACAATGAAGGAACGACAATTTCTCTACTAATGTTGTTAGAATTCACAACCTTAGGTAAAAATTTAAATGAAGTTCGCAACACTGCCTTATCCTGATGAAAAATCAGAAAAGGAGATTCACAAGAAAGAGCAGATAACTCAGAAACTCTTCTAGCAGAAGAGATGGCCAAAAGGAACAGAACTTTCCAAGAAAGTAATTTAATGTCCAGAGAATGCATAGGTTCAAACGGAGGAGCTTGTAAAGCCCTCAGAACCAAATTAAGACTCCAAGGAGGAGAGATTGACTTGATGACAGGTTTGATACGAACCAAAGCCTGTACAAAACAATGAATATCAGGGAAGATTAGCAATCTTTCTGTGATAAGAACAGAAAGAGCAGAGACTTTGTCCTTTCAAGGAACTTGCAGACAAACCTTTATCCAAACCATCCTGAAGAAACTGTAAAATTCTAGGAATTCTAAAAGAATGCCAGGAAAATTTATGAGAAAAACACCAAGAAATGTAAGTCTTCCAGACTCGATAATAAATCCTCCTAGACACAGATTTACGAGCCTGTAAACATAGTATTAATTACTGAGTCAGAGAAACCTCTATGACTGAGAATCAAGCGTTCAATTTCCATACCTTCAAATTTAAGGATTTGAGATCCTGATGGAAAAAAAGGGCCTTGAGATAGAAGGTCTGGTCTTAACGGAAGAGTCCAAGGTTGGCAACTGGCCATCCGAATGAGATCCGCATACCAAAACCTGTGAGGCCATGCTGGAGCCACCAGCAGTACAAACGAACGTTCCATTAGAATTTTGGGAAATCACTCTTGGAAGAAGAACTAGAGGCGGAAAGATATAGGCAGGATGATAATTCCAAGGAAGCGACAACGCGTCCACTGCCTCCGCCTGAGGATCCATTGATCTGGACAGATTACCTGGGAAGTTTCTTGTTTAGATGAGAGGGCCATCAGATCTATTTCTGGAAGTCCCCCAGATTTGAACAATCTGAAGAAATACCTCTGGGTGAAGGAACCATTCGCCCGGATGTAACGTCTGGCGACTGAGATAATCCGCTTCCCAATTGTCTACACCTGGGATGTGAACCGCAGAAATTAGACAGGAGCTGGATTCCGCCTATACAAGTATCCGAGATACTTCTTTCATAGCCTGAGGACTGAGTCCCACCCTGATGATTGACATATGCCACGGTTGTGACATTGTCTGTTTAAAAACAAATAAACGATTCTCTCTTCAGAAGAGGCAGAACTGAAGAGCTCTGAAAATCGAACGGGAGTTCCAAAATGTTGATTGGTAATCTCGCCTCCTGAGATTCCCAAACCCCCTGCGCTGTCAGAGATCCCCATACAGCCCCCCAACCTGATAGACTCGCATCTGTTGAGATCACAGTCCCAGGTTGGACGAACAAAAGAAGCCCCTTGGACTAAACAATGGTGATCTATCCACCACGTCAGAGAGTGTCGAACATTGGGATTTAAGGATATTAATTGTGATATCTTTGTATAATCCCTGCACCATTGGTTCAGCATACAAAGCTGAAGAGGTCGCATGTGAAAACGAGCAAAGGGGATCGCGTCTGATGCAGCAGTCATGAGACCTAGAATTTCCATGCATAAAAGCTACCGAAGGGAATGATTGAGACTGAAGGTTTCGACAGGCTGAAACCAATTTCAGACGTCTCTTTCTGTTAGAGACAAGGTCATGGACACTGAATCTATTTGAAAACCCAAAAAGGTTACCTGAGTCTGAGGAATCAACAAACTCTTTGATAAATTGATCCTCCAAACCATGTCTTTGAAGAAACGACACAAGTTGATCGTATGAGATTCTGCAGAATGTGAAGACTGAGGCAAGTACCAAGATATCGTCCAAATAAGGAAATACCGCAATACCCTGTTCTCTGATTACAGAAAGAAGGGCACCGAGAACCTTTGAAAAGATCCTTGGAGCTGTTGCTAGGCCAAACGGAAGGGCCACAAACTGGTAATGCTCGTCTAGAAAAGAGAATCTCAGAAACTGAAAGTGATCTGGATGAATCGGAATATGAAGATATGCATACTGTAAATCTATTGTGGACATATAATGCCCTTGCTGAACAAAAGGCAGAATAGTCCTTATAGTTACCATTTTGATTGTTGGTATCCTTACATAACGATTCAATATCTTTAGATCCAGAACTGGTCTGAAGGAATTCTCCTTCTTTGGTACAATGAATAGATTTGAGTAAAAACCCCAGACCCTGTTCCAGAACTGGAACTGGCACAATTACTCCAGCCAACTCTAGATCTGAAACACATTTCAGAAATGCCTGAGCTTTCACTGGGTTTATTGGAATGCGAGAGAGAAAAATCTCTTCGCAGGCGGCCTTACTTACCTTGAAACCTATATGTACCCTTGTGAAACAATGTTCTGAATCCAAAGACTGTGAATCGAATTGATCCAAATGTCTTTGAAAAATCGTAACCTGCCCCCTACCAGCTGTGCTGGAATGAGGGGCCGCACCTTCATGTGGACTTGGGAGCTGGTTTTGACTTTCTAAAAGGCTTGGATTTATTCCAGATTGGAGAAGGTTTCCAAACAGAAACCGTTCCTTTAGGGGGAAGGGTCAGGCTTCTGTTCCTTATTCTGGCGAAAGGAACGAAAACGATTAGCAGCCCTATATTTACCTTTAGATTTTTTGTCCTGAGGGCAAAAAAGTTCCTTTCCCCCCAGTAACAGTTGAAATAATAGAATCCAACTGGGAACCAAATAATTTATTACCTTAGAAAGAAAGAGAAAGCAAAGTTTGACTTAGAAGTCATATCTGCATTCCAAGTTTTAAGCCATAAAGCTCTTCTAGCTAAAAATAGCTAAAGACATATACCTGACATCAACTCTAATGATATCAAAGATGGCATCACAAATAAAGTTATTAGCATGTTGAAGAAGTTTAACAATGCTATGAGTATTATGGTCTGATACTTGTGCTAAAGTCTCCAACCAAAAAGTGGAAGCGGGCAGCAACATCAGCCAAAGAAATAGCAGGCCTAAGAAGATTACCCTGAACATAAAATAGGCTTTTCTTAGAAAGGAATCAATCTTCCTATCTAATGGATCCTTAAAGGAAGTACTATCTGCCCGTAGGAATAGTAGTACGTTTAGCAAGAGTAGAGATAGCCCCATCAACTTTAGGGATTTTGTCCCAAAACTCTAATCTGTCAGATGGCACAGGATACAATTTCTTAAACCTTTGAGAAGGAGTAAATGAAGTACCCAGATTATTCCATTCCCTAGAAAATACTTCAGAAATAGCATCAGGGACAGGAAAAAGTATCAAGAGGACTAGATTCCTCCATCTCTAATGCGATTAAAACTTCTTTAAGTAAAGAGCGAATAAATTCCATTTTAAATTAATATGAAGATTTATCAGTGTCAATATCTGAGACAGAATCCTCTGAACCAGAAAAATCCTCATCAGAAACAGACAAATCAGAATGATGACGGTCATTTAAAAAATTCATCTGAAAAATGAGAAGTTTTTAAAAGACCTTTTACGTTTACTGGAAGGAGGAATAACAGACATAGCCTTCTTAATAGATTTAGAAACAAATTCTTTTATATTACAAGGAACATCCTGAGTATTAGATGTTGAGGGAACAGCAACAGGTAATGGTATATTACTAATGGAAATACTATCTGCATTAGCAAGTTTATCATGACATTCATCACAAACTACAGCCGGAGGAACAGTTACCACAAGTTTACAACAAATGCACTTAACTTTGGTAGAACCAGCATCAGGCAGCATCTTTCCAGAAGTAGATTCTGATCCAGGGTCAATTTGAGACATCTTGCAAAATGTAAAAGAAAAAAACAACATATAAAGCAAAATTGATCAAATTCCTTAAATGACAGTTTCAGGAATGGGAAAAAAATGCCAATGAACAAGCCTCTAGCAACCAGAAGCAATGAAAAATGAGACTGAAATAATGTGAAAAAAAGGTGGAGACAAGAATGACGCCCACATTTTTTAGCGCCAAAAAAGACGCCCACATTATTGGCGCCTTAAATTTTTTGGCGCCAAGAATGACGCCACATCCGGTGACGCCGACATTTTTGGCGCAAAACGTCAAAAAAATTAGGCAAACACGAACAACTTCCGGCGACAAGTATGACGCCGGAAATGACAAAAAAAAAATTATGCGCCAAAAAAGTCAGCGCCAAGAATGACGCAATAAATTGAAGCATTTTCAGCCCCCGCGAGACTAACAGCCCACAGGGAAAAAAGTCAATTGAAACAATTTTTAAGGTAAGAAAAAAATTGATTATTCATATGCATTATCCCAAATAATGAAACTGACTGTCTGAAATAAGGAATATTGATCATCCTGAATCATGGCAAATATAAGTTTAAAGACATATATTTAGAACTTTATATATAAAGTGCCCAACCATAGCTTAGAGTGTCACAAAAAATAAGACTTACTTACCCCAGGACACTCATCTACATATAGTAGATAGCCAAAACCAGTACTGAAACGAGAATCAGTAGAGGTAATGGTATATAAGAGTATATCGTCGATCTGAAAAGGGAGTAAGAGATGAATCTCTACGACCGATAACAGAGAACCTATGAAATAGATCCCGTAGAAGGAGACCGTTGAATTCAAATAGGCAATACTCTCTTCACATCCCTCTGACATTCACTGCACTCTGAGAGGAAAACCGGGCTCCAGCCTGCTGCGAAGCGCATATAAAACGTAGAATCTAGCACAAAACTTACTTCACCACCTCCACGGGAGGCAAAGTTTGTAAAACTGAATTGTGGGTGTGGTGAGTGGGTGTATTTGTAGGCATTTTGAGGTTTGGGAAACTTTGCCCCTCCTGGTAGGAATGTATATCCCATACGTCACTAGCTCATGGACTCTTGCTAATTACATGAAAGAAAAGGAGCATTCTTTCATCATCCCCATAGTGGTAAAAAGTTTGCTATTAAGGGGTACTATACCTGTGAGACCACTTACGTGGTATACTTGATAAAGTGTCCCTGTTCTTGCATCTACATAGGTGAGACCACCCGCAAGGTGAAAGACATTGGGCCACTAGAGGGAGCCCTCTAGTGGTATACTTGATAAAGTGTCCCTGTTCTTGCATCTACATAGGTGAGGACCACCCGCAAGGTGAAAGACCGTATTGGTCAACATAGGTCTAATATTAGGTGCAAGAACAGGGATGCCCCTGTATCCAATCATTTTCTTGAAAAAGGCCACCACATCAGCCAGCTCAGGTGGCAAGTAATAGACCATATCCCTCCCAATAGAAGAGGCATGGACAGGGAACATCTATTAAAACAAAGAGAGATGTGGTGGGTGCATAAATTAGACAGTATGTATCCCAAGGGTCTCAACAGGGACTTTGATTTAAGTTGTTTTTTTCTGAATATCTTCTGTCTGGTAAATAACTGGGAAAATAACCTCATCACATTTGATTAGTTATATCTAGCTGTGTATTCTGGCTTCCCTTTGTTTTTAATTTTTTCATAAATTTTTCTATAAATTTTATTTTAACATTTTTTGCTAATAAATTCCCTATAAACTGTCTATTAAGTTGTCAATTAAATTTATTTAGGAAATAAGTAAACTATAGTTATATGAAAACTTTTTAATAGATTATGATGAACTTTCTAGTGTGTGTTTTTTTAGATTAATTTTTTAGATTTAATTAGCATTGTTTATTTTAGCTTATTTAACCTGTATAGAAACTATGTAGGTGGTATGTATAACATTGGGCCACTAGAGGGAGCCCTCTCTACACAGTGATTTGATGAGGGCGCCAAAAATGTGGGTATTTAAAGATGTAATAGGCCTGTTTGTAATTACCAACGCATGAATAAGGTGCTGTGACACCGAAACGTCGCTATCTGTGTACTAATAAAGTCTGTTTGAAAAGTGCTGGAGACCAAGCCTGAGCAAAGAGAGAAAGTCTGCCCCCTACTAGATCCGGTCCCGGATCAGGGGCTACCCCTTCATGCTGTCTTGGTGGCAGCAGTGGGCTTCTTGGCCTGTTTACCTTTGTTCCAAGTCTGGTTAGGTCTCTAGACTGACTTGGATTGAGCAAAATTCCCCTCTTGCTTTGCAGCAGGGGAAGAGGTAGAGGGACCCACCTTGAAAGTTTCGAAAGGAACGAAAATTATTTTGTTTGGTCCTCATCTTATTTGTCTTATCCTGAGGAAGGGCATGGCCTTTCCCTCCAGTGATGTCTGAAATGATCTCTTTCAGTTCAGGCCCGAATAGGGTCTTACCCTTGAAAGGGATGGCTAAAAGCTTAGATTTTGATGACACTTCAGCAGACCAGGACTTAAAGGGACACTGAACCCAATTTTTTTCTTTTGTATTCAGAAAGAGCATGCAATTTTAAGCAACTTTCTAATTTACTCCTATTATCAATTTTTCTTCGTTCTCGTTGCTATCATTATTTGAAAAAGGCATCTAAGCTTTTTTTTGGTTTCAGTACTCTGAACAGCACTTTTTTATTGGTGGATGAATATATCCACCAATCAGCAAGGACAACCCAGGTTGTTCACCAAAATTGGGGCCGGCATCTAAACTTACATTCTTGCATTTCAAATAAATATACCAAAAGAATGAAGAAAATTTGATAATAGGAGGTAAATTAGAAAGTTGCTTAAAATGTCATGCTCAATCTGAATCATGAAAGAAAAATATTGGGTACAGTGTCCCTTTAAGCCATAAAATGGCAAAACCTGTAATTCTTTGCCGGTAATTTAGCCAGTTGAAAAGCGGGCATCTGTAATGGAAAGAATTAGCTAGCTTGAGAGCCCTAATTCCTATCCAGAATATCATCTAATGGGGTCTCAACCTGAAGAGCCTCGAACCAAAAAGCAGCTGCAGTAGATTACGCTATAGGTTTAGAGAAGAAAACCCTGATGAACAAATATTTTCTTTAGGAGACCATCTATTTTTTTATCCATAGTATCTTTGAAAGCACAACTGTCCTCAATAGGTATAGTTGTACGCTTAGCCAGGGTAGAAATAGCTCCCTCCACCTTAGGGAGCCGTCTGCCACGAGTCCCGCATGGTGTCTGATATGGGAAACATTTTCTTAAAAGTAGGAGGGGGAGCGAACGGAATACCTGGTCTATCCCACTCCTTAGTAACAATGTCCGAAATCCTCTTTGGGGCCGGAAAAAACATAATTTATGTAAGAACTTACCTGATAAATTCATTTCTTTCATATTAGCAAGAGTTCATGAGCTTACTGACGTATGGGATATACATTCCTACCAGGAGGGGCAAAGTTTCCCAAACCTTAAAATGCCTATAAATACACCCCTCACCACACCCACAATTCAGTTTAAACGAATAGCCAAGAAGTGGGGTGATAAAAAAGGAGCGAAAGCATCAAAAATAAGGAATTTGGAATAATTGTGCTTTATACAAAAAAATCATAACCACCACAAAAAAAGGGGTGGGTCTCATGGACTCTTGCTAATATGAAAGAAATGAATTTATCAGGTAAGTTCTTACATAAAGGTATGTTTTCTTTCATGTAATTAGCAAGAGTCCATGAGCTAGGTGACGTTATGGGATAGCAGATACCCAAGATGTGGAACTTCCACGCAAGAGTCACTAGAGAGGGAGGGATAAAATAAAGACAGCCCAAATCCGCTGAAAAAATAATCCACAACCCAAATCAAAAAGTTTTAATCTTTATAATGAAAAAAACTGAAATTATAAGCAGACGAATCAAACTGAAACAGCTGCCTGAAGTACTTTTCTACCAAAAACTGCTTCAGAAGAAGAAAACACATCAAAATGGTAGAATTTAGTAAAAGTATGCAAAGAAGACCAAGTCGCTGCTTTGCAAATCTGATCAACAGAAGCTTCATTCCTAAAAGCCCAGGAAGTAGAAACTGACCTAGTAGAATGAGCCGTAATCCTTTGAGGCGGGGACTTACCCGACTCCACATAAGCATGATGAATCAAAGACTTTAACCAAGACGCCAAAGAAATGGCGGAATCCTTCTGACCTTTCCTGGAACCAGAAAATATAACAAATAGACTGGAAGTCTTCCTAAAATCTTTAGTAGCTTCAACATAGTATTTCAAAGCTCTAACTACATCCAAAGAATGTAACGATCTTTCCTTAGAATTCTTAGGATTAGGACACAATGAAGGAACAACAATTTCTCTACTAATGTTGTTAGAATTCACAACCTTAGGTAAAAATTGAAAAGAAGTCTGTAACACCGCCTTATCCTGATGAAAAATCAGAAAAGGAGATTCACAAGAAAGAGCAGATAACTCAGAAACTCTTCTAGCAGAACTTACCTGATAAATTCATTTCTTTCATATTAGCAAGAGTCCATGAGCTAGTGACGTATGGGATATACATTCCTACCAGGAGGGGCAAAGTTTCCCAAACCTCAAAAATGCCTATAAATACACCCCTCACCACACCCACAAATCAGTTTAACGAATAGCCAAGAAGTGGGGTGATAAGAAAAAGTGCGAAAGCATAAAAAATAAGGAATTGGAATAATTGTGCTTATACAAAAAATCATAACCACCACAAAAAGGGCGGGCCTCATGGACTCTTGCTAATATGAAAGAAATGAATTTATCAGGTAAGTTCTTACATAAATTATGTTTTCTTTCATGTAATTAGCAAGAGTCCATGAGCTAGTGACGTATGGGATAATGACTACCCAAGATGTGGATCTTTCCACGCAAGAGTCACTAGAGAGGGAGGGATAAAATAAAGACAGCCAATTCCGCTGAAAAAAATAATCCACACCCAAAATAAAGTTTAAATGAAAAAATAAGCAGAAGATTCAAACTGAAACAGCTGCCTGAAGTACTTTTCTACCAAAAACAGCTTCAGAAGAAGAAAACACATCAAAATGGTAGAATTTAGTAAAAGTATGCAAAGAAGACCAAGTTGCTGCTTTGCAAATCTGATCAACCGAAGCTTCATTCCTAAACGCCCAGGAAGTAAAAACTGACCTAGTAGAATGAGCTGTAATCCTCTGAGGCAGAGTTTTACCCGACTCAACATAGGCATGATGAATTAAAGATTTCAACCAAGATGACAAAGAAATGGCAGAAGCTTTCTGGCCTTTTCTAGAACCGTAAAAGATGACAAATAGACTAGAAGTCTTTCGGAAAGTCTTAGTAGCTTCAACATAATATTTCAAAGCTCTAACAACATCCAAAGAATGTAATGATTTCTCCTTAGAATTCTTAGGATTAGGACATAATGAAGGAACCACAATTTCACTACTAAGGTTGTTGGAATTCACAACCTTAGGTAAAAATTCAAAAGAAGTTCGCAACACCGCCTTATCCTGATGAAAAATCACAAAAGGAGACTCACAAGAAAGAGCAGACAATTCAGAGACTCTTCTGGCAGAAGAGATGGCCAAAAGGAACAAAACTTTCCAAGAAAGAAATTGAATGTCCAATGAATGCATAGGTTCAAATGGAGGAGCTTGAAGAGCTCCCAGAACCAAATTCAAACTCCAAGGAGGAGAAATTGACTTAATGACAGGTTTTATACGAACCAAGGCTTGTACAAAACAATGAATATCAGGAAGATTAGCAATCTTTCTGTGAAAAAGAACAGAAAGAGCAGAGATTTGTCCTTTCAAGGAACTTGCGGACAAACCTTTATCTAAACCATCCTGAAGAAACTGTAAAATTCTCGGAATTCTAAAAGAATGCCAGGAAAAATGATGAGAAAGACACCAAGAAATATAAGTCTTCCAGACTCTATAATATATCTCCCTAGATACGGATTTACGAGCCTGTAACATAGTATTAATCACAGAGTCAGAGAAACCTCTGACTAAGAATCAAGCGTTCAATCTCCATACCTTTAAATTTAAGGATTTCAGATCCTGATGGAAAAAAGGACCTTGCGACAGAAGGTCTGGTCTTAACGGAAGAGTCCACGGTTGGCAAGAGGCCATCCGGACAAGATCCGCATACCAAAAACCTGTGAGGCCATGCTGGAGCTACCAGCAGAACAAACGAGCATTCCTTCAGAATCTTGGAGATTACTCTTGGAAGAAGAACTAGAGGCGGAAAGATATAGGCAGGATGATACTTCCAAGGAAGTGATAATGCATCTACTGCCTCCGCCTGAGGATCCCGGGATCTGGACAGATACCTGGGAAGTTTCTTGTTTAGATGAGAAGCCATCAGATCTATTTCTGGAAGTTCCCACATTTGAACAATCTGAAGAAATACCTCTGGGTGAAGAGACCATTCGCCCGGATGCAACGTTTGGCGACTGAGATAATCCGCTTCCCAATTGTCTATACCTGGGATATGAACCGCAGAGATTATACAGGAGCTGGATTCCGCCCAAACCAGAATTCGAGATACTTCTTTCATAGCCAGAGGACTGTGAGTCCCTCCTTGATGATTGATGTATGCCACAGTTGTGACATTGTCTGTCTGAAAACAAATGCACGATTCTCTCTTCAGAAGAGGCCAAGACTGAAGAGCTCTGAAAATTGCACGGAGTTCCAAAATATTGATTGGTAATCTCACCTCCTGAGATTCCCAAACCCCTTGTGCCGTCAGAGACCCCCACACAGCTACCCAACCTGTAAGACTTGCATCTGTTGAAATCACAGTCCAGGTCGGAAGAACAAAAGAAGCCCCCTGAACTAAACGATGGTGATCTGTCCACCACGTCAGAGAGTGTCGTACAATCGGTTTTAAAGATATTAATTGAGATATCTTTGTGTAATCCCTGCACAATTGGTTCAGCATACAGAGCTGAAGAGGTCGCATGTGAAAACGAGCAAAGGGGATTGCGTCCGATGCAGCAGTCATAAGACCTAGAATTTCCATGCATAAGGCTACCGAAGGGAATGATTGTGACTGAAGGTTTCGACAAGCTGAAATCAATTTTAGACGTCTCTTGTCTGTCAAAGACAGAGTCATGGACACTGAATCTATCTGGAAACCCAAAAAGGTTACCCTTGTCTGAGGAATCTAATGAACTTTTTAGTGAATTGATCTGCAACCATGATCTTGAAGAAACAACACAAGTCGATTCGTATGAGATTCTGCTAAATGTGAAGACTGAGCAAGTACCAAGATATCATCCAAATAAGGAAATACCACAATACCCTGTTCTCTGATTACAGACAGAAGGGCACCGAGAACCTTTGTAAAAAATTCTTGGAGCTGTTGCTAGGCCAAACGGCAGAGCCACAAACTGGTAATGCTTGTCCAGGAAAGAGAATCTCAGAAACTGATAGTGAGCTGGATGAATCGGAATATGCAGATATGCATCCTGTAAATCTATTGTAGACATATAATGCCCTTGCTGAACAAAAGGCAGGATAGTCCTTACAGTTACCATTTTGAATGTTGGTATCCTTACATAACGATTCAATATTTTTAGATCCAGAACTGGTCTGAAGGAATTCTCCTTCTTTGGTACAATGAAGAGATTCGAATAAAACCCCAGCCCCTGTTCCAGAACTGGAACTGGCATAATTACTCCAGCCAACTCTAGATCTGAAACACATTTCAGAAATGCTTGAGCTTTCGCTGGGTTTACTGGGACACGGGAAAGAAAAAATCTCTTTGCAGGAGGTCTTATCTTGAAACCAATCCTGTACCCTTCTGAAACAATGTTCTGAATCCAAAGATTGTGAACGGAATTGATCCAAATTTCTTTGAAAAAACGTAATCTGCCCCCTACCAGCTGAGCTGGAATGAGGGCCGCACCTTTATGTGGACTTAGAAGCTGGCTTTGCTTTTCTAGAAGGCTTGGATTTATTCCAGACTGGAGATGGTTTCCAAACCGAAACTGCTCCTGAGGATGAAGGATCAGGCTTTTGTTCTTTGTTGAAACGAAAGGAACGAAAACGATTATTAGCCCTGTTTTTACCCTTAGATTTCTTATCCTGTGGTAAAAAAGTTCCTTTCCCACCAGTAACAGTTGAGATAATAGAATCCAACTGAGAACCAAATAATTTATTACCCTGGAACGAAAAGGGAAAGTAGAGTCGATTTAGAAGACATATCAGCATTCCAAGTTTTAAGCCATAAAGCTCTTCTAGCTAAAATAGCTAGAGACATAAACCTGACATCAACTCTAATAATATCAAAAATGGCATCACAGATAAAATTATTAGCATGTTGAAGAAGAATAATAATGCTATGAGAATCATGATCTGTTACTTGTTGCGCTAAAGTTTCCAACCAAAAAGTTGAAGCTGCAGCAACATCCGCCAAAGATATAGCAGGTCTAAGAAGATTACCTGAACACAAATAAGCTTTTCTTAGAAAGGATTCAATTTTCCTATCTAAAGGATCCTTAAAGGAAGTACCATCTGCCGTAGGAATAGTAGTACGTTTAGCGAGAGTAGAAATAGCCCCATCAACTTTAGGGATCTTGTCCCAAAATTCTAATCTGTCAGACGGCACAGGATATAATTGCTTAAAACGTTTAGAAGGAGTAAATGAATTACCCAAATTATCCCATTCCCTGGAAATTACTTCAGAAATAGCACCAGGAACAGGAAAAACTTCTGGAATAACTACAGGAGATTTAAAGACCTTGTCTAAACGTTTAGATTTAGTATCAAGAGGACCAGAATCCTCAATTTCTAATGCAATTAGGACTTATTTAAGTAAAGAACGGATAAATTCCATTTTAAATAAATATGAAGATTTATCAGCATCAACCTCTGAGACAGAATCCTCTGAACCAGAAGAATCATTAGAATCAGAATGATGATGTTCATTTAAAAATTCATCTGGAGAAAGAGAAGTTTTAAAAGACTTTTTATGTTTACCAGAAGGAGGAATAACAGACATAGCCTTCTTAATGGATTCAGAAACAAAATCTCTTATGTTATCAGGAACACTCTGAACATTAGATGTTGATGGAACTTCAACAGGTAATGGTACTTTACTAAAGGAAATATTTTCTGCATTAACAAGTTTGTCATGACATTTAATACAAACAGCTGGAGGAACAGCTACCAAAAATTTACAGCAGATACACTTAGCTTTGGTAGTTCCAGCACCAGGCAGCGATTTTCCTGAAGTATCTTCTGACTCAGATGCAACGTGAGACATCTTGCAATATGTAAGAGAAAAAACAACATATAAAGCAAAATTGATCAAATTCCTTAAATGACAGTTTCAGGAATGGGAAAAAATGCCAAAGAACAAGCTTCTAGCAACCAGAAGCAATGAAAAATGAGACTTAAATAATGTGGAAACAAAAGCGACGCCCATATTTTTTTAGAGCCAAATAAGACGCCCACATTATTTGGCGCCTAAATGCTTTTGGCGCCAAAAATGACGCCACATCCGGAACGCCGACATTTTTGGCGCAAAAGAACGTCAAAAAATGACGCAACTTCCGGCGACACGTATGACGCCGGAAACAGAAAAGAGTTTTTGCGCCAAAAAAGTCTGCGCCAAGAATGACGCAATAAAATGAAGCATTTTCAGCCCCCGCGTGCCTAACAGCCTACAGGGAAAAAAGCCAAAAAAATTTTAAGGTAAGAAAAAATGATTGATTCAAATGCATTATCCCAAATATGAAACTGACTGTCTGAAATAAGGAATGTTGAACATCCTGAGTCAAGGCAAAACATAATTTATGTAAGAACTTACCTGATAAATTCATTTCTTTCATATTAACAAGAGTCCATGAGCTAGTGACGTATGGGATATACATTCCTACCAGGAGGGGCAAAGTTTCCCAAACCTTAAAATGCCTATAAATACACCCCTCACCACACCCACAAATCAGTTTAACGAATAGCCAAGAAGTGGGGTGATAAGAAAAAAAGTGCGAAGCATATAAAATAAGGAATTGGAATAATTGTGCTTTATACAAAAAAATCATAACCACCACAAAAAAGGGTGGGCCTCATGGACTCTTGTTAATATGAAAGAAATGAATTTATCAGGTAAGTTCTTACATAAATTATGTTTTCTTTCATGTAATTAACAAGAGTCCATGAGCTAGTGACGTATGGGATAATGACTACCCAAGATGTGGATCTTTCCACACAAGAGTCACTAGAGAGGGGGGATAAAATAAAGACAGCCAATTCCTGCTGAAAATAATCCACACCCAAAATAAAGTTTAACGAAAAACATAAGCAGAAGATTCAAACTGAAATCGCTGCCTGAAGAACTTTTTCTACCAAAAACTGCTTCAGAAGAAGAAAATACATCAAAATGGTAGAATTTAGTAAAAGTATGCAAAGAGGACCAAGTTGCTGCTTTGCAGATCTGGTCAACCGAAGCTTCATTCCTAAACGCCCAGGAAGTAGATACTGACCTGGGCGTTTAGGAATGAAGCTGTAATTCTCTGAGGCGGAATTTTACCCGACTCAACATAGGCAAGATGAATTAAAGATTTCAACCAAGATGCCAAAGAAATGGCAGAAGCTTTCTGGCCTTTCCTAGAACCGGAAAAGATAACAAATAGACTAGAAGTCTTACGGAAAGATTTCGTAGCTTCAACATAATATTTCAAAGCTCTAACAACATCCAAAGAATGCAACGATTTCTCCTTAGAATTCTTAGGATTAGGACATAATGAAGGAACCACAATTTCTCTACTAATGTTGTTGGAATTCACAACTTTAGGTAAAAATTCAAAAGAAGTTCGCAACACCGCCTTATCCTGATGAAAAATCAGAAAAGGAGGACTCACAAGAAAGAGCAGATAATTCAGAAACTCTTCTAGCAGAAGAGATGGCCAAAAGGAACAAAACTTTCCAAGAAAGTAATTTAATGTCCAATGAATGCATAGGTTCAAACGGAGGAGCTTGAAGAGCTCCCAGAACCAAATTCAAACTCCAAGGAGGAGAAATTGACTTAATGACAGGTTTTATACGAACCAAAGCTTGTACAAAACAATGAATATCAGGAAGAATAGCAATCTTTCTGTGAAAAAGAACAGAAAGAGCGGAGATTTGTCCTTTCAAAGAACTTGCGGACAAACCCTTATCTAAACCATCCTGAAGAAACTGTAAAATTCTCGGTATTCTAAAAGAATGCCAAGAAAAATGATGAGAAAGACACCAAGAAATATAAGTCTTCCAGACTCTATAATATATCTCTCGAGATACAGATTTACGAGCCTGTAACATAGTATTAATCACGGAGTCAGAGAAACCTCTTTGACCAAGAATCAAGCGTTCAATCTCCATACCTTTTAAATTTAAGGATTTCAGATCCGGATGGAAAAAAGGACCTTGCGACAGAAGGTCTGGTCTTAACGGAAGAGTCCATGGTTGGCAAGATGCCATCCGGACAAGATCCGCATACCAAAACCTGTGAGGCCATGCCGGAGCTATTAGCAGAACAAACGAGCATTCCCTCAGAATCTTGGAGATTACTCTTGGAAGAAGAACTAGAGGCGGAAAGATATAGGCAGGATGATACTTCCAAGGAAGTGATAATGCATCCACTGCCTCCGCCTGAGGATCCCGGGATCTGGACAGATACCTGGGAAGTTTCTTGTTTAGATGAGAGGCCATCAGATCTATCTCTGGGAGCCCCCACATTTGAACAATCTGAAGAAAAACCTCTGGGTGAAGACCATTCGCCCGGATGCAACGTTTGGCGACTGAGATAATCCGCTTCCCAATTGTCTACACCTGGGATATGAACCGCAGAGATTAGACAGGAGCTGGATTCCGCCCAAACCAAAATTCGAGATACTTCTTTCATAGCCAGAGGACTGTGAGTCCCTCCTTGATGATTGATGTATGCCACAGTTGTGACATTGTCTGTCTGAAAACAAATGAACGATTCTCTCTTCAGAAGAGGCCAAAACTGAAGAGCTCTGAAAATTGCACGGAGTTCCAAAATATTGATCGGTAATCTCACCTCCTGAGATTCCCAAACTCCTTGTGCCGTCAGAGATCCCCACACAGCTCCCCAACCTGTGAGACTTGCATCTGTTGAAATTACAGTCCAGGTCGGAAGAACAAAAGAAGCCCCCTGAATTAAACGATGGTGATCTGTCCACCACGTTAGAGAGTGTCGAACAATCGGTTTTAAAGATATTAATTGATATATCTTCGTGTAATCCCTGCACCATTGGTTCAGCATACAGAGCTGAAGAGGTCGCATGTGAAAACGAGCAAAGGGGATCGCGTCCGATGCAGCAGTCATAAGACCTAGAATTTCCATGCATAAGGCTACCGAAGGGAATGATTGAGACTGAAGGTTTCGACAAGCTGTAATCAATTTTAGACGTCTCTTGTCTGTTAAAGACAGAGTCATGGACACTGAATCTATCTGGAAACCCAGAAAGGTCACCCTTGTTTGAGGAATCAAAGAACTTTTTGGTAAATTGATCCTCCAACCATGATCTTGAAGAAACAACACAAGTCGATTCGTATGAGACTCTGCTAAATGTAAAGACTGAGCAAGTACCAAGATATCGTCCAAATAAGGAAATACCACAATACCCTGTTCTCTGATTACAGACAGAAGGGCACCGAGAATCTTTGTGAAAATTCTTGGAGCTGTAGCAAGGCCAAACGGTAGAGCCACAAATTGGTAATGCTTGTCTAGAAAAGAGAATCTCAGGAACTGATAATGATCTGGATGAATCGGAATATGCAGATATGCATCCTGTAAATCTATTGTGGACATATAATTCCCTTGCTGAACAAAAGGCAATATAGTCCTTACAGTTACCATCTTGAACGTTGGTATCCTTACATAACGATTCAATAATTTTAGATCCAGAACTGGTCTGAAGGAATTCTCCTTCTTTGGTACAATGAAGAGATTTGAATAAAACCCCATCCCCTGTTCCGGAACTGGAACTGGCATAATTACTCCAGCCAACTCTAGATCTGAAACACAATTCAGAAATGCTTGAGCTTTCACTGGATTTACTGGGACACGGGAAAGAAAAAATCTCTTTGCAGGAGGTCTCATCTTGAAACCAATTCTGTACCCTTCTGAAACAATGTTCTGAATCCAAAGATTGTGAACAGAATTGATCCAAATTTCTTTGAAAAAACGTAACCTGCCCCCTACCAGCTGAACTGGAATGAGGGCCGTACCTTCATGTGAACTTAGAAGCAGGCTTTGCCTTTCTAGCAGGCTTGGATTTATTCCAGACTGGAGATGTTTCCAAACTGAAACTGCTCCTGAGGACGAAGGATCAGGCTTTTGTTCTTTGTTGAAACGAAAGGAACGAAAACGATTGTTAGCCCTGTTTTTTTACCTTTAGATTTTTTATCCTGTGGTAAAAAAGTTCCTTTCCCACCAGTAACAGTTGAAATAATAGAATCCAACTGAGAACCAAATAATTTGTTTCCCTGGAAAGAAATGGAAAGTAGAGTTGATTTAGAAGCCATATCAGCATTCCAAGTCTTAAGCCATAAAGCTCTTCTGGCTAAGATAGCCAGAGACATAAACCTAACATCAACTCTAATAATATCAAAAATGGCATCACAGATAAAATTATTAGCATGCTGGAGAAGAATAATAATATCATGAGAATCACGATTTGTTACTTGTTGCGCTAGAGTTTCCAACCAAAAAGTTGAAGCTGCAGCAACATCAGCCAATGATATAGCAGGTCTAAGAAGATTACCTGAACACAGATAAGCTTTTCTTAGAAAAGATTCAATTTTTCTATCTAAAGGATCCTTAAACGAGGTACCATCTGACGTAGGAATGGTAGTACGTTTAGCAAGGGTAGAAATAGCCCCATCAACTTTAGGGATTTTGTCCCAAAATTCTAACCTGTCAGGCGGAACAGGATATAATTGCTTAAAACGTTTAGAAGGAGTAAATGAATTACCCAATTTATCCCATACTTTGGAAATTACTGCAGAAATAGCATTAGGAACAGGAAAAACTTCTGGAATAACCGCAGGAGCTTTAAAAACCTTATCCAAACGTATAGAATTAGTATCAAGAGGACTAGAATCCTCTATTTCTAAAGCAATTAGTACTTCTTTAAGTAAAGAGCGAATAAATTCCATCTTAAATAAATATGAAGATTTATCAGCATCAATCTCTGAGATAGAATCCTCTGAACCAGAAGAGTCCAAAGAAACAGAATGATGGTGTTCATTTAAAAATTCATCTGTAGAGAGAGAAGATTTAAAAGACTTTTTACGTTTACTAGAAGGAGAAATAACAGACAAAGCCTTCTTTATGGATTCAGAAACAAAATCTCTTATGTTATCAGGAACATTCTGCACCTTAGATGTTGAGGGGAACTGCAACAGGCAATGGTACATTACTAAAGGAAATATTATCTGCTTTAACAAGTTTGTCATGACAATTATTACAAACAACAGCTGGAGGAATAGCTACCAAAAGTTTACAGCAGATACACTTAGCTTTGGTAGATCCAGCAGGCAGTGATTTTCCTGTAGTATCTTCTGGCTCAGATGCAACGTGAGACATCTTGCAATATGTAAGAGAAAAAACAACATATAAAGCAAAATAGATCAAATTCCTTATAAGACAGTTTCAGGAATGGGAAAGAATGCCAAATATCAAGCTTCTAGCAACCAGAAGCAAATGAAAAATGAGACTGAAATAATGTGGAGACAAAAGCGACGCCCATATTTTTTAGCGCCAAATAAGACGCCCACATTATTTGGGCGCCTAAATGCTTTTGGCGCCAAAAAATGACGCCACATCCGGAACGCCGACATTTTTGGCGCAAAATAACGTCAAAAAATGACGCAACTTCCGGCGACACGTATGACGCCGGAAACGGAAAAGAATTTTTGCGCCAAAAAAGTCCGCGCCAAGAATGACGCAATAAAATGAAGCATTTTCAGCCCCCGCGAGCCTAACAGCCCACAGGGAAAAAAGTCAAATTTTTGAGGTAAGAAAAAATATGATAATTCAATGCATAATCCCAAATATGAAACTGACTGTCTGAAAATAAGGAAAGTTGAACATTCTGAGTCAAGGCAAATAAATGTTTGAATACATATATTTAGAACTTTATAAATAAAGTGCCCAACCATAGCTTAGAGTGTCACAGAAAATAAGACTTACTTACCCCAGGACACTCATCTACATGTTTGTAGAAAGCCAAACCAGTACTGAAACGAGAATCAGTAGAGGTAATGGTAAATATAAGAGTATATCGTCGATCTGAAAAGGGAGGTAAGAGATGAATCTCTACGACCGATAACAGAGAACCTTATGAAATAGACCCCGTAGAAGGAGATCACTGCATTCAATAGGCAATACTCTCTTCACATCCCTCTGACATTCACTGCACGCTGAGAGGAAAACCGGGCTCCAACTTGCTGCGGAGCGCATATCAACGTAGAATCTAGCACAAACTTACTTCACCACCTCCCTTGGAGGCAAAGTTTGTAAAACTGATTTGTGGGTGTGGTGAGGGGGTGTATTTATAGGCATTTTAAGGTTTGGGAAACTTTGCCCCTCCTGGTAGGAATGTATATCCCATACGTCACTAGCTCATGGACTCTTGTTAATTACATGAAAGAAATAAATGTTTGAATACATATATTTAGAACTTTATAAAAAAGTGCCCAACCATAGCTTTAGAGTGTCACAGAAAATAAGACTTACTTACCCCCCAGGACACTCATCTACATGTTTGTAGAAAGCCAAACCAGTACTGAAACGAAAATCAGCAGAGGTAATGGTATATATATAAGAGTATATCGTCGATCTGAAAAGGGAGGTAAGAGATGAATCTCTACGACCGATAACAGAGAACCTATGAAATAGACCCCGTAGAAGGAGATCATTGAATTCAAATAGGCAATACTCTCCTCACATCCCTCTGACATTCACTGCACGCTGAGAGGAAAACCGGGCTCCAACCTGCTGCGGAGCGCATATCAACGTAGAATCTAGCACAAACTTACTTCACCACCTCCATAGGAGGCAAAGTTTGTAAAACTGATTTGTGGGTGTGGTGAGGGGTGTATTTATAGGCATTTTTGAGGTTTGGGAAACTTTGCCCCTCCTGGTAGGAATGTATATCCCATACGTCACTAGCTCATGGACTCTTGCTAATTACATGAAAGAAAGGAACAATACTTTCCAGGAAAGTAATTTAATGTCCAGAGAATGCATAGGCTCAAACGGAGGAGCCTGCAAAGCTTTCAAAACCAAATTAAGACTCCAAGGAGGAGAGATCGACTTAATGATAGGTTTGATACGAGACAAAGCCTGTACAAAACAATGAATATCAGGAAGATTAGCAATCTTTCTGTGAAAAAGAACAGAAAGAGCAGAGATTTGTCCCTTCAAAGAACTTGCAGACAAACCTTTATCCAAAACATCCTGAAGAAATTGTAAAATTCTAGGAATTCTGAAAGAATGCCAGGAGAATTTATGAGAACACCAAGAGATGTAAGTCTTCCAAACTCGATAATAAATCTTTCTAGAGACGGATTTATGAGCCTGTAACATAGTGTTAATCACAGAGTCAGAGAAACCTCTATGACTGAGGATCAAGCGTTCAATCTCCATACCTTCAAATTTAATGACTTGAGATCCTGATGGAAAAATGGGCCTTGAGATAGAAGGTCTGGTCTTAATGGAAGTGTCCAAGGTTGGCAACTGGCCATCCGAACGAGATCCGCAAACCAAAACCTGTGTGGCCATGCTGGAGCCACCAGCAGTACGAATGAACGCTCCAATAGAATTTTGGAGATTACTTTTGGAAGAAGAACTAGAGGCGGAAAGATATAAGCAGGATGATAATTCCAAGGAAGTGACAACGCATCCACTGCTTCCGCCTGAGGATCCCGGGATCTGGACAGATACCTGGGAAGTTTCTTGTTCAGATGAGAGGCCATCAGATCTATTTCTGGAAGACCCCAGATTCGAACAATCTGAAGAAAAACCTCTGGATGAAGAGACCATTCGCCCGGATGTAACGTCTGGCGACTGAGATAATCCGCTTCCCAATTGTCTACACCTGGGATGTGAACCGCAGAAATTAGACAGGAGCTGGATTCCGCCCATACAAGTATCCGAGATACTTCTTTCATAGCTTGAGGACTGTGAGTCCCCCCTTGATGATTGACATATGCCATGGTCGTGACATTGTCTGTTTGAAAACAAATAAACGATTCTCTCTTCAGAAGAGGCCAGAACTGAAGAGCTCTGAAAATCGCACGGAGTTCCAAAATGTTGATTAGTAATCTCGCCTCCTGAGATTCCCAAACCCCTTGCGCTGTCAGAGATCCCCAAACAGCCCCCCAACCTGATAGACTTGCATCTGTTGAGATCACAGTCCAGGTTGGACGAACGAAAGAGGCCCCTTGAATTAAACGATGGTGATCCATCCACCAAGTTAGAGATGATCTAACATTGGGATTTAAGGATATTATTTGTGATATCCTTGTATAATCCCTGCACCACTGGTTCAGCATACAAAGCTGGAGTGGTCTCGTGTGAAAACGAGCAAAAGGGATCGCGTCCGATGCAGCAGTCATGAGACCTAAAATCTCCATGCATAATGCTACCGAAGGGAATGATTGAGACTGAAGGTTTCGACAGGCTGAAACCAATTTCAGACGTCTCTTTTCTGTCAGAGACAAAGTCATGGACACTGAATCTATTTGGAAACCTAAAAAGGTTACCCTTGTCTGAGGAATCAACGAACTCTTTGGCAAATTGATCCTCCAACCATGTCTTTGAAGAAACAACACAAGTTGATTCGTATGAGATTCTGCAGAATGTGAAGACTGAGCAAGTACCAAGATATCGTCCAAATAAGGAAATACCGCAATACCCTGTTCTCTGATTACAGAGAGAAGGGCACCGAGAACCTTCGAAAAAGATCCTTGGCGCTGTTGCTAGACCAAATGGAAGAGCAATAAACTGGTAATGCTTGTCTAGAAAAGAGAATCTCAGAAACTGATAGTGATCTGGATGAATTGGAATATGCAGGTATGCATCCTGTAAGTCTATTGTAGACATATAATGCCGTTGCTGAACAAAAGGCAGAATAGTTCTTAGTCACCATTTTGAATGTTGGTATCCTTACATAACGATTCAATATTTTTAGATCCAGAACCGGTCTGAAAGAATTCTCTTTCTTTGAATAAAACCCCAGACCCTGTTCCAGAACTGGAACTGGTATAATTACCCCAGCTAACTCTAGGTCTGAAACACATTTCAGAAACGCCTGAGCCTTCACTGGATTGACTGGAATGCGTGAGAGAAAGAATCTTCTCACAGGCGGTCTTACTTTGAAACCTATTCTGTACCCTTGCGAAACAATGTTCTGAATCCAAAGATTGTGAACCGAATTGATCCAAACAACTTTGAAAAATCGTAACCTGCCCCCTACCAGCTGCGCTGGAATGAGGGCCGCATCTTCATGCGGATTTAGGGGCTGGTTTTGACTTTCTGGAAGGCTTGGATTTATTACAGACTGGATTAGGTTTCCAACCGGAAACTGTTCCTTTAGGGGAAGGATCGGGCTTCTGCTCCTTCTGACGAAAGGAACGAAAACGATTAGCAGCCATGTAATTACCTTTAGATTTTTTGCCCTGAGGCAAAAAGGCACCCTTCCCTCCAGTAACAGTTGAAATTATAGAATCCAACTGAGAACCAAACAACTTATTACCTTGGAAAGAGAGAGAAAGCAAAGTTGACTTAGAAGTCATATCTACATTCCAGGATTTAAGCCATAAAGCTCGTCTAGCTAAAATAGCTAAAGACATATACCGGACATCAACTCTAATGATATCAAAAATGGCATCACAGACAAAGTTATTAGCGTGTTGAAGAAGTTTAACAATGCTATATGTATTATGATCTGTCACTTGTTGCGCTAAAGCCTCCAACCAGAAAGTTGAAGCTGCAGCAACATCAGCCAAAGAGATAGCAGGTCTAAGTAGATTACCGGAACATAAATAAGCTTTTCTCAAAAAAGATTCAATTTTCCTATCTAAAGGATCTTTAAACGAAGTGCTATCTGCCGTAGAGATAGCCCCATCGACTTTAGGGATTTTATCCCAAAATTCCAATCTATCAGATGGCACAGGGTATAATTTCTTAAACCTTGGAGAAGGAGTAAATGAAGTACCCAGACTATCCCATTCCCTAGCAATCACATCTGAGATAGCATCAGGAACTGGAAAAACTTCCGGAATTAACACATGAGGTTTATAAACCGAATTTAAACGTTTAGCAGTTTTAGTATCAAGAGGACTGGACTCCTCCATATCTAAAGCAATCAAAACTTCTTTAAGTAATGAATGAATAAACTCCATCTTAAATAAATATGAAGATTTATCAGTATCAATATCTGTGGTAGAATCTTCTGAACCGGAAAAAAACCTCATCAGAAACAGATAAGTCAGAATGATGGCAGTCACCTAAAAATTCATCTGAAATGTGAGAAGTTTTGAAAGACCTTTTACGTTTACTGGAAGGAGGAATAACAGACAGAGCCTTCCAAATAGAATTAGAAACAAATTCTTTTACATTAACAGGAACATCCTGAACAATAGATGTTGAAGGAACAACAACAGGTAAAGGATTATTACTAATGGAAACACAATCTGCATTGGAAAGTTTATCATGACAGCTTTCACAAACTACAGCTGGAGGAACAGTTACCACAAGTTTACAACATATGCACTTAACTTTGGTAGAACCAGCATCAGGCAGCGTCTGTCCATTAGTGGATTTTGATCCAGGGTCAGGATGAGACATCTTGCAATATGTAATAGAAAAAACAACATATAAAGCAAAATTATCAAATTCCTTAAATGACAGTTTCAGGAATGGGAAAGAATGCAAAATAATAAGCTTCTAGAAACCAGAAGCAATGAAAAGAAAATGTTTAAATAAAGTGAGTAAAAAAAAAGACGCCCACATTTTTTTGGCGAAAAAAATGTCTGAATACGCATGCGTAACAGAATACAACTTCCGGCGTAAATTATGTTGCCGGAAATGACAATTTTTAGCGCCAAAAAAAGTTCGCGACAAAAATGACGTAATAAAAAACATTTTCTGCCCCCGCGAGCCTAACAGCATGCAGGAAAAAATGGCCAAATGAAATTTTTCAAGGTAAGAAAAAATAATTAAATGCATTATCCCAATAATGAAACTGACAGTCTGTATTGAAAAGGAATACTGATTATCCTGAATCAAGGCAAATATAAGTTTAAAGACATATATTTAGAACTTTACATATAAAGTGCCCAACCATAGCGCAGAGTGTCACAAAAAATAAGACTTACTTACCCCAGGACACTCCTCTACATGTAGTAGATAGCCAAACCAGTACTGAAACGAGAATCAGTAGAGGTAATGGTATATAAGAGTATATCGTCGATCTGAAAAGGGAGGTAGGAGAAGAAATCTCTACGACCGATATCAGAGAACCTATGAAATAGATCCCCTAGAGGTAGACCATTGTATTCAAATAGGCAATACTCTCTTCACATCCCTCTGACATTCACTGCACTCTGAGAGGAAAAACGGGCTTCAACCTGTTGCGAAGCACATATCAACGAAGAATCTTAAGCACAAACTTACTTAACCACCTCCACGGGAGGCAAAGTTTGTAAAACTGAATTGTGGGTGTGGTGAGGGGTGTATTTATAGGCATTTTAAGGTTTCGGAAACTTTGCCCCTCCTGGTAGGAATGTATATCCCATACGTCACTAGCTCATGGACTCTTGCTAATTACATGAAAGAAACATCAGTGTAGGCAGGCACCTCTAGAAATCTGTCCATTTTACACAATTTCTCTGGAACTACAATAGGGCCACAATCATCCAGAGTCGCTAAAACCTCCCTGAGCAACAAGCGGAGGTGTTCTAATTTAATTGCCATCATATCTGAGTCTGTCTGAGGGAACATCTTTCCTGAATCAGAAATCTCTCCCTCAGACAGCAAATCCCTCACCCCCAACTCAGAACATTGTGAGGGTACATCGGATATGGCTAATAAAGCGTCAGAGGGCTCAGCATTTGTTCTCACACCAGACCTACTGCGCTTCCCCTGCAACCCAGGCAACTTAGATAAAACCTCTGTGAGGGTAATATTCATAACTGCGGCCATATCTTGCAGGGTGAATGAATTAGACGCACTAGAAGTACTTGGCGTCGCTTGTGCGGGCGTTAATGGTTGTGACACTTGGGGAGAATTAGATGGCATAACCCGATTCCCTTCTGACTGAGAATCATCCTGCGACATACTTTTAGAAGCTAAAATATGTTCTTTGCAATTTATTGACCTTTCAGTGCATGAGGGACACATTCTAAGTGGGGGTTCCACAATGGCTTCTAAACATATTGAACAATGACAGACATGTTGAACAGGCTAGTAATTACTACAAACAAGCATGAAAACACTATTTAGTGAAAAAAATAATCTTAAAAAACGGTACTGCGCCTTTAAGAGAAAAAAAGCATACACATTCTGCAAAACTGCTTTAAAATGCACCAAATTTTTCAAAATTTTGATAGACTCAATATGTGTAGTTAAGTTTGCTCCACAAGAAAATTTAACATTAAACCCTTTATTGTGCAAACAGGATTGAAATAAGGCCTAAATCCGGAAAAAAACACCCCCAGCACCTTGCCACAGCCCTGCTTTGGCGCCTACCTGTCCTCAGGGATTGTAAATATGGGGTTAAAGCTTCGATTTGGCCCAAAACATCCACAAGGGCCCACAGGAGTTGGAGCTTGCTGCTTGCAGAGTGAAAACAACTGCGCATCTGAGGCTCAAAAATAGGCCCCGCCCATCTAACTTGATGTCTCTACAGCCTCAAAGAACCACACCAGAGCGGTTTAAAACTAGCCATGTGGGCCCTCAATAAAGTTGCCCAAAAAAAGTTATTGCCCACAAAACGTTAACAGCACTCCCAGTTCAAAAAAACGTTTGCCCACAAACATTCAAAACTCAGTGTCAACCATTTTTTAATTAGCCCCTTATGCAAGCTTAGTAATGCCTTTCTATAGCTCTTAGGATTACTGCTTACCCTTACCCTCATGGGGATACTGTCAGCCTTTCTGAAACACACAGTCTCTCCAGAAAAAATGACTGAACATACCTCACTGCTATATAGCATGAAAATGTTCCTCACACTGAAGTTTCTTGTACCCCTCAGCCTCTGTGGGAACAGCACTGGATCTTAGTTACAAATGCTAAGATCATCATCCTCCAGGCAGAAGTCTTCATCCATCTGCTGCCTGAGAGTAAATAGTACACACTGGTACCATTTAAAACAAAAAACTCTTGCTTGAAGAAATTAAAAACTAATACATTTATCACCTCTTTCACTTTACCCTTCCTAGCACTTAGAGTAGGCAAAGAGAATGACTGGGGGTGGAGCTAAGGGAGGAGCTATATAGACAGCTCTGCTGTGGTACTCTTTGCCACTTCCTGTTAGCAGGAGGATAATATCCCACAAGTAAAGGATGAATCCGTGGACTCGTCGTACCTTATAGAAGAAAAATATATTTCAGTCCAAGGAAACTACTGTCCAACGCTACCTCATCCTGTTACCTGTCTCTTTAGGCTTCATAGTTAAAGGATTACTTTCTGTTATAATTTTTAAGCTAAACAACTAACATATTAAAGTTAATAAACATTAATTAAAACCTACTGACCTATATTTTCTCCAAAACGAAGTTTCATAACGTTCTAAAAGTTATATCTTTTATTTACCGATGATGTCACGTTATCCTGCCCACTATTTTCAGCACTGCATGTTCAAAATACTTAAACCAATAACTTTGTGTTTAAAGCGCCATTTTGAAACCTAGGTATTGTAAACGGATTGGTACAGAGCAAAGGATACCCACGGAGTGGGTTTGGAAAACTATTAAATTTGCAGACAAGATTTCTGATATACGGTAGAGATATGTTAATGAAATGCTATTGATAAAAAGCGTATTTGGGGTAGTCAGTTAGTAACAGGCATAGAAAATATTTACTTACAGTGGCCCTTTAAGTTATAAAATTGAATATTGTTGTCACTACTATTATTCTGGCACTTACATAGACACATATATACACACACACACATCTATATATATATATATATATATATATGCAAATTGTGGTCACCAAGCACTCACGTTATACATATAATGCCTAGGTGCAGTGCATAGAGATAATATAAACAAAAGCAGAGACCGCACTCATAGGTCTTATATTTCACCACTAATGTGGACTTTATTCAATCTGTAACGTTTCGGGGTTTCCCCCTTTGTCAAACATATATATATATATATATATATATATATATATATATATATATATATATATATATACATACACACACACACACATCTATATGTATGTATATATATATATATATATATATATATATATATACACACACATCTATATGTATATATATATATATATATCTCTATATCTATCTATATATGGGAGGAGAGAGGTATTACTTCCTCCTGCTTAATCTTAGAAGACATAACTCCTACCTCTCCCTCAGCCGGCGAGGGAGTTGGGAGACAGAATGTGACAGCTTGAGGGGTTTCCTATCTTTATTTCTATATATGTAGTCATGTATTGCTGATATGCCTGCACCCAGCACCGCTAATGAGAATCTGCAGGAATTATTATTACATACTCCATGCGTACCTCTCTATCATAATAGTTTAAGCCGTAAGGGTGTGATCAATTCTCTACTATTACTTATGAATGTGGCTCAGGCTCTGTGTTAATTATTGTGTCAGCAAGTACGTGCATATACTTTTATGTGCTTGAAAGATGAAATTGTGATGGTTTTACTATGCTTTGCTCATAATTGTAGTGGTGTCAAGATGGAATATCTAGATGAAATCTATTCCTCACTAGAATAGATTTCCTGTTATATAGTCGTATTTCTTTGCATAATTTACCTGGTTCACAGTACCTTGCTATAGAATTATCGCATAATAGAGGGTAATAAATTAACAAAATCAACTGTATGTGATATCCAGAACGCCTATAAGACCCATGTATCCCGCGTTGTGCATCTCATGAAAGCCCCAGGTGCAAAGTTATAACTTCTCCATTCTAGGTCATACTTGCTCGGAAACATACTTAGTCAATAACATCCCACTCCATTTCCCAGCACATAGAGTACCTTTCAACTATGTTGAGATATACACGGAAGCCCTCCACAGTCATGCACTACACAGTTACTTATTGCTCACTATAATTCCCCTCAGGGATATTGTTTGACTGGATAGTTTTATAAGAACAACATTTATCACTCGCCTATAGTTTAATCCCCAACCTTCAATTATTAAATCACTTGGGTCCTCCCCTAGATCACAAGAGTATGCACCCTTTTTTAAATGTATCCCGATCCACGTAACTATACCACTATATCATTAAACCTCCCGGACACGTCCCCACCGTCCTCCCCCTCATTATTAAAGCAGCTCTTGTCTGCTGACTACCCCCAAAAGTTTTTCATACTATTGCTTATTAACTCCTTCCCCTATTAAAAAAAAAAGATTTCGTAAGGCTAAGTTCATCTACATATTCATGGGTGAAGTTTTGGAATGGCAAACAGATAGGTGTTTTTAAAATCTATAATTGATAATCTCCTTGCTTATATTTCATTCCCACAACCATAGCTTATCATATCATACGACATGGTTATTGACCATTTATTTAATGGCAAATTTTCTATCCTACCGTTATAACAAACTTACAAGCGTTTTATATAATGTTTATTCAGTCACCTACAATATCTGCTCCCGTATTATATACTATGCATATTTTCTGATTATGTAAATGGACATGTGTTATCATGTACTTGCCAACAATCTCAAAAAACTTGTTTAAAAAAAAAATCCAATGTGAATAAATTAAAAGTCCTCTAGAAAGTTAATATCCTCTGTTGGTGTCCTGTGTATTCAAATTGTAAATCCTATATGGTGACTCCTTATTAAAAACTTTTTAACAACATATATAACCTGAAAATCAGGATAACCCTGAAAACAGAGGGGGACCTAGTGTTTCCCATACTTAGTCGGGTAGTGGACTCAGTGGGGTGGGTGGGAACAGGAAGGGGTAAAGGGAGAGACTGCCACAATATTCCAAACCTTACCCACACACACACACTAGGATGTGTATGTGAGTGGGAGTAAACATATATACTAGCATATATATTCAGAATAAGACCCATGATCCTTGCTAGTTTAGCTTCAAGTAGGACTCTCCGGCTCTTGTCTGGGTTTGGGATTCTTTCCATTTCTGTTCACCTGGGTCCACTCCCTTCCCATTGCCTTACGTTGCGGTTTAGGAGAGGAAGAAACCTCAGAGGAAGTCTTTTCCAAATTCAGCTTTTCCAGGATTGCTTGACCTTCAAGGAGAGAAGAGCAATAGTAGGAAGTTCTGTCATGCAGGAAGATGAGTTTAAAAGTAAAACCCCACCGGTATTTAATTTGTGCCTTGATAAAGACTGATACAATCGGCTTGAGCTCCCTTCTTCTGAGAGTAGTTGGTCAGAGATCTGTGTACAATTCTAGGGTGTGCCCCTCAAAGGTAATCTTGGGTAATTTACACACTGTTTGCATGATCTGGTCTTTAGCATGGAAATAATGAAGTTTGGTGATCACATTACTTGCCGCTGAAGGGGTCGGTGGTTTGGCCAAAGCCCTGTGCACTCTGTCCATGAGCAGCAGAGGAGTCTCTCTGGTAGTATCTGTTGAAAAGCTTAGTGATAGCTTCTGACAAGTTGTTGTAGGATTCTGGAAGATTGCGAATTCTGACATTCGATCTCCTGGACCTGTTTAAAGGTCCTCTAAAGAATCTTCCAGCTTCTGAATCTGTTCTTGCTGCACTTGTATTGTCGACTGAAGATTGGGTATTTCATCAGAAATATCGTCAACTTTATCCTCTAGTGAAGCAGTGCGATCTCCAATATCAGAGATGTCTTGTTTCAGCTCAGAAAGGGCCGCTCTCATTTCTTTGAAAAAAGTTGCTTAATCTGTAGCAAGAGCTCTCCATTTGATGAGGCCACAGATGGTTGTTGGACATTTGGGGGATGAGGGTTGTGATTCTGTGTTTAGAACAAGGTCCAAAGCATTCTGCTTCTTTTTAAGCCGTGACCTTGATAGGTAGTCCTTAACAGATTGATTCCGTCCTTTCATTATGGTTGAGAGGAAATATAAATTGCAGTAAAACTGTATTTGGCTCGTATGGCACAGGGTGCTTGGGTAGTTTGGAATATTATTTGGTAGTTACATAAAGAGGTAAATCCACTGAGTCCATATTCAGGAATGGGCTTTAATGTTGCAGCATCTTTTTAGTCCTGGTTGTTCTTGGCAGGAGAAATATCTGGAGACAATAGGGTGTCAGCTCTAAGGCCTGTAAATTGTGCCTCCCGCGGCATCCCAGACCTCCAGGAGGATGTTAGTCTATGGCCTCTTAGATAAGATAGTTCAAGTGTGTAATGTTTCAGGCATAATTCTACTCCCCAGAGACACTGTCCTCACAGGACGATGACTGAAAAGGGGACTCAAGATATGACCCACCACCACGCTGGATGGCAGGAAAAGGGGGGGGAGAGTAGTGCCGTATTAGGTTGTTGCTGCTTAGCTAAACCTCCCTAGCCTTTTGATGCGTTGTTCCAGATTCCATGGGTGAGATCCTGCAGGGGGTTAGCAATCACTACACCATGTGGTGCTATAGGACCGCACCTTAAGGGAAGGGAGTTCTTAAGTTTTATTTTAAAAATTGAGCCAATCGTGATTTCCTTAAAGCTGTAATGAATCTTTGATCTGAGGCCCTGGTTGCAGCCGGTATCGTTTTAATGGGAGCACTATCTTGCAACAAGGCCTGCGAAAAAAAGATAGCGGTTTTTCCCACCTCTAGTCTTCTTACAACGGTATGGTGTAGGCCTTGCAATTTGCAGCTTAGTCACTAATAGGTGACACTTCAGTCACAAAGTACCCTTACATCTATGGTCTACTGATCAAATGTGTGTGAGTTTGACCATGTGTTACTGCATCATGAAAAAGGGCCTCTGGAGCGTTTATATCTTATTCATAGATAAATGCTTATAATCTCACCCCTGCTGTTCATATAGTGTATAGTTCTGCTTTTCGTCCGCTTCTGGAGATACTTCTGACACTTTTGTTGCTTTTATTCTGGCCGAGAGTTCCGGAGTAGGCCGCAGCCGCTGACTTTCCTAAACTTTTGCTGGTACCGTCTTGCTGTTGTGCCACGAGCCCGGCCGAAACTCCTCCAAACTAGTACTGGACTAACTGTGCTTGTGTGGCTTATCCCCAAGGGTTTTTTCAGGTCAATTTACCCCCAATAACTGTGTAAAATCACTGTTAAATAACAAGTATTGCAAGGAGCTTCACAGATGTGCTGCTGTTCAGATTGATGGCAAGCTCCGCCCCAAACCCTGCAAATATTTAAATGAAATATATTAACACGCATGTAGACTAAATATTCACACTTAGCACTGCTCTGGTAGGGTATTTTTGTACTACAAAGCTGTAAGAACAGGATGTGCAGGACTTGCTTGCGCTGTCATTATTTACTACGTGACAGTGTACTGCCCAGTTCTCCCAGTGACTTCGTTGATTGATATTTTAAAAAGTAGTGCATTATTTTTAAATAAAAAAAATAAATAAAAAAAAAACCACACACAATACACAGTTTAGATCAGTTACAAGAAAATTTTTTTATTTCATTTTTTTACATAAACTTAATTCCAATTGACACACAAAAGAAAAAACCCCACACACACATTACTCCCGATGTGAACAAAAAAAACCCCCCAAACATAAGAGAACAATTAGAAATAAAGAGACGCACAAGTTGTGCGCCAACAGCCTTAACAGACTTGATACAAAGACCATAAAAGGAATGCCAAACAAGTAATGTGTTTTCATGTAAAAGTTAAAAGTTAAAAAAAGATTATCCTCTCACTGAAACTTATATAAGGTGTCAGATTTACAAGTATTTACAAAACTAGGGAACAAACCTTAGCAGCAAAAAAACAAAACGAAAAAAAAAACGATACCACTGTTCTAGAGAGGTGCATCACAGGATATATTGTATGGACTGTCATGGGGAAACTATCAATTTCGATAACAGGGGACACAAATTGTTTCTAGTTAGGCTGAAAGTTCAATGCATAATTGCCAAGAACTATGGCGTATACATCTACTAAACTAATCAGAGAATAAAAAACTAAATCATAGCACAGCCAACTGTAAGAACAGCTGTTGAGGTAAACATTTTCAAGCACTTCTGTAAACTAAAATTTTATATTAGAAATAAGTAAATTGATTATAGATAAGCAGTAGCCTTTTTTTATTGTTACAGTCTAAAATGGGTATATTTTAGTCTGTGCAGTGCAATTTTATAGCACAATTGCAGTTAGTGGGGAAAATGTTACTGTTCCCATCTTGCAATTTATTCAGCTTTTACATTTCTAGCAATTCAAACACCAACATACACATAACTGTAATTACATAGAGTAAACATATGTAATGTACACAAAACCTTACTCCTTTATATATTTAAAAAAAAAAAAAAAAAAAGAGAAAATAAAGAAGAAAAAGGTTAACTTAGATGAAATTAAGAACAATAAAAAAATAGCCTAGAGGAGCAAGAATATTGCAGTGATGTCCTTTATTTTCCAGGAGATTCCAGTATAAGACAGACACTTATCTTTTGTGCATGGAAATAATTCCTCTCACATTCAGCACACTGTTCAAATCTCTGTTGTCTCTCAATCTAACCCATGCCTTGCAGGAAAAAAACAAAAAAAAACACATCAAGAGAAAGCTTACAATATTTTAAATTGCTTTAAAGCTAGAACTATGACTATAGCAAATAAAATTAGTAATTGTGTTAGTATGATATAAGGTAAAGACATTACATATTGAAATGTATTTTATAATGAATTAACATTTACACATTTGTGATCATGCTTTTGGTTAATACAGCCTGATATACCACAACTCAATGCAACGGCAGCTTTGCCAAGTAGGTATAGCACAAAGTTGAACTGATATCCATCCTGGACATATTTATACACAAATGTGTTTCTCTTAAAAAATTTTATATATATATATATATATATATATATATATATATATATATATATATATATATATATATATATATATATATATATATATATATATATATATATATATATATATATATATATATATATATACACACATATACATATATATATATACATATATATACATATATATATATATATATACATATACATATACACACACACATATACCGTTGTCTCTTATTTGATGGCCCAAAGAGAAGGTCTGGATACTAAACAATCCCTAACAGAAATGAATATTAGTTAAACCCAGAATGGGCAACACGAATGAAGTACACTTGGGCTATTAAGAGTGAAAAAATTAAAATTTCTTAAACTTTGTTTGTTTAAACAACCTTCAATTTAACTTCTATTATCCAGTTTGTTTTCTTCTCTTGTTGAAAAGCATACCTAAGTAGGTTCGAGAGCAGCAATGCACTATTGGAAGCTAGCTGCTGATTGGTGATTGCACACATATGCCTCGTCACTGGCACACCTGATGTGTTTAGCAAGCTCCCACTAGTAAATTGTTGCGCCTTCAACAAAGGATATGTAGAGAATGATGTAAATATGATTAAAAAAATTAAGTTCTTTAAAATTGCACTCTCCTCCTGAATCATGAAAGAAAAACTTTGGGTTTCAGGTCATAAAAAACATAATTTATGTAAGAACTTACCTGATAAATTCATTTCTTTCATATTAGCAAGAGTCCATGAGCTAGTGACGTATGGGATATACATTCCTACCAGGAGGGGCAAAGTTTCCCAAACCTCAAAATGCCTATAAATACACCCCTCACCACACCCACAATTCAGTTTAACGAATAGCCAAGAAGTGGGGTGATAAAAAAGTGCGAAAGCATATAAAATAAGGAATTGGAATAATTGTGCTTTATACAAAATCATAACCACCACAAAAAAAAGGGCGGGCCTCATGGACTCTTGCTAATATGAAAGAAATGAATTTATCAGGTAAGTTCTTACATAAATTATGTTTTCTTTCATGTAATTAGCAAGAGTCCATGAGCTAGTGACGTATGGGATAATGACTACCCAAGATGTGGATCTTTCCACACAAGAGTCACTAGAGAGGGAGGGATAAAATAAAGACAGCCAATTCCTGCTGAAAATAATCCACACCCAAAATAAAGTTTAACGAAAAACATAAGCAGAAGATTCAAACTGAAACCGCTGCCTGAAGTACTTTTCTACCAAAAACTGCTTCAGAAGAAGAAAATACATCAAAATGGTAGAATTTAGTAAAAGTATGCAAAGAGGACCAAGTTGCTGCTTTGCAAATCTGGTCAACCGAAGCTTCATTCCTAAACGCCCAGGAAGTAGAAACTGACCTAGTAGAATGAGCTGTAATTCTCTGAGGAGGAGTTTTACCCGACTCAACATAGGCAAGATGAATTAAAGATTTCAACCAAGATGCCAAAGAAATGGCAGAAGCTTTCTGGCCTTTTCTAGAACCGGAAAAGATAACAAATAGACTAGAAGTCTTACGGAAAGATTTCGTAGCTTCAACATAATATTTCAAAGCTCTAACAACATCCAAAGAATGCAACGATTTCTCCTTAGAATTCTTAGGATTAGGACATAATGAAGGAACCACAATTTCTCTACTAATGTTGTTGGAATTCACAACTTTAGGTAAAAATTCAAAAGAAGTTCGCAACACCGCCTTATCCTGATGAAAAATCAGAAAAGGAGACTCACAAGAAAGAGATAATTCAGAAACTCTTCTGGCAGAAGAGATGGCCAAAAGGAACAAAACTTTCCAAGAAAGTAATTTAATGTCCAATGAATGCATAGGTTCAAACGGAGGAGCTTGAAGAGCTCCCAGAACCAAATTCAAACTCCAAGGAGGAGAAATTGACTTAATGACAGGTTTTATACGAACCAAAGCTTGTACAAAACAATGAATATCAGGAAGAATAGCAATCTTTCTGTGAAAAAGAACAGAAAGAGCAGAGATTTGTCCTTTCAAAGAACTTGCGGACAAACCCTTATCTAAACCATCCTGAAGAAACTGTAAAATTCTCGGTATTCTAAAAGAATGCCAGGAAAAATGATGAGAAAGACACCAAGAAATGTAAGTCTTCCAGACTCTATAATATATCTCTCGAGATACATATTTACAAGCCTGTAACATAGTATTAATCACAGGGTCAGAGAAACCTCTCTGACCAAGAATCAAGCGTTCAATCTCCATACCTTTAAATTTAAGGATTTCAGATCCTGATGGAAAAAAGGACCTTGTGACAGAAGGTCTGGTCTTAACGGAAGAGTCCACGGTTGGCAAGAGGCCATTCGGACAAGATCCGCATACCAAAACCTGTGAGGCCATGCCGGAGCTACCAGCAGAACAAACGAGCATTCCTTCAGAATCTTGGAGATTACTCTTGGAAGAAGAACTAGAGGCGGAAAGATATAGGCAGGATGATACTTCCAAGGAAGTGATAATGCATCCACTGCTTCCGCCTGAGGATCCCGGGATCTGGACAGATACCTGGGAAGTTTCTTGTTTAGATGGGACGCCATCAGATCTATTTCTGGAAGCTCCCACATTTGAACAATCTGAAGAAATACCTCTGGGTGAAGAGACCATTCGCCCGGATGCAACGTTTGGCGACTGAGATAATCCGCTTCCCAATTGTCTATACCTGGGATATGAACCGCAGAGATTAGACAGGAGCTGGATTCCGCCCAAACCAAAATTCGAGATACTTCTTTCATAGCCAGAGGACTGTGAGTCCCTCCTTGATGATTGATGTATGCCACAGTTGTGACATTGTCTGTCTGAAAACAAATGAACGATTCTCTCTTCAGAAGAGGCCAAAACTGAAGAGCTCTGAAAATTGCACGGAGTTCCAAAATATTGATCGGTAATCTCACCTCCTGAGATTCCCAAACTCCCTGTGCCGTCAGAGATCCCCACACAGCTCCCCAACCTGTGAGACTTGCATCTGTTGAAATTACAGTCCAGGTCGGAAGCACAAAAGAAGCCCCCTGAATTAAACGATGGTGATCTGTCCACCATGTTAGAGAGTGTCGAACAATCGGTTTTAAAGATATTAATTGAGATATCTTCGTGTAATCCTTGCACCATTGCTTCAGCATACAGAGCTGAAGAGGTCGCATGTGAAAACGAGCAAAGGGGATCGCGTCCGATGCAGCAGTCATAAGACCTAGAATTTCCATGCATAAGGCTACCGAAGGGAATGATTGTGACTGAAGGTTTCGACAAGCTGCAATCAATTTTAGACGTCTCTTGTCTGTTAAAGACAGAGTCATGGACACTGAATCCATCTGGAAACCCAGAAAGGTTACCCTTGTCTGAGGAATCAAAGAACTTTTTGGTAAATTAATCCTCCAACCATGATCTTGAAGAAACAACACAAGTCGATTCGTATGAGATTCTGCTAAATGTAAAGACTGAGCAAGTACCAAGATATCGTCCAAATAAGGAAATACCACAATAACCTGTTCTCTGATTACAGACAGAAGGGCACCGAGGACCTTTGTAAAAATTCTTCGAGCTGTAGCTAGGCCAATTGGCAGAGCCACAAACTGGTAATGCTTGTCCAGAAAAGAGAATCTCAGGAACTGATAATGATCTGGATGAATCGGAATATGCAGATATGCATCCTGTAAATCTATTGTGGACATATAATTCCCTTGCTGAACAAAAGGCAAGATAGTCCTTACAGTTACCATCTTGAACGTTGGTATCCTTACATAACGATTCAATATTTTTAGATCCAGAACTGGTCTGAAGGAATTCTCCTTCTTTGGTACAATGAAGAGATTTGAATAAAACCCCATCCCCTGTTCCAGAACTGGAACTGGCATAATTACTCCAGTCAACTCTACATCTGAAACACATTTCAGAAATGCTTGAGCTTTTACTGGATTTACTGGGACACGGGAAAGAAAAAATCTCTTTGCAGGAGGTCTCATCTTGAAACCAATTCTGTACCCTTCTGAAACAATGCTCTGAATCCAAAGATTGTGAACAGAATTGATCCAAATTTCCTTGAAAAAACGTAACCTGCCCCCTACCAGCTGAGCTGGAATGAGGCCGCACCTTCATGTGGACTTAGAAGCAGGCTTTGCCTTTCTAGCTGGCTTGGATTTATTCCAGACTGGAGATGGTTTCCAAACTGAAACTGCTCCTGAGGATGAAGGATCAGGCTTTTGTTCTTTGTTGAAACGAAAGGAACGAAAACGATTATTAGCCCTGTTTTTACCCTTAGATTTTTTATCCTGTGGTAAAAAAGTTCCTTTCCCACCAGTAACAGTTGAAATAATGGAATCCAACTGAGAACCAAATAATTTGTTACCCTGGAAAGAAATGGAAAGTAAAGTTGATTTAGAAGCCATATCAGCATTCCAAGTTTTAAGCCATAAAGCTCTTCTAGCTAAAATAGCTAGAGACATAAACCTGACATCAACTCTGATAATATCAAAAATGGCATCACAGATAAAATTATTAGCATGCTGTAGAAGAATAATAACATCATGAGAATCACGATGTGTTACTTGTTGCGCTAAAGTTTCCAACCAAAAAGTTGAAGCTGCAGCAACATCAGCCAAAGATATAGCAGGTCTAAGAAGATTACCTGAACACAGATAAGCTTTTCTTAGAAAGGATTCAATTTTCCTATCTAAAGGATCCTTAAACGAAGTACCATCTGACGTAGGAATAGTAGTACGTTTAGCAAGGGTAGAAATAGCCCCATCAACTTTAGGGATCTTGTCCCAAAATTCTAATCTGTCAGACGGCACAGGATATAATTGCTTAAAACGTTTAGAAGGAGTAAATGAATTACCCAATTTATCCCATTCTTTGGAAATAACTGCAGAAATAGCATTAGGAACAGGAAAAACTTCTGGAATAACCACAGGAGCTTTAAATACCTTAGTATCAAGGGGACCAGAATCCTCTATTTCTAAAGCAATTAGTACTTCTTTAAGTAAAGAACGAATAAATTCCATTTTAAATAAATATGAAGATTTATCAGCATCAACCTCTGAGACAGAATCCTCTGAACCAGAGGAGTCATCAGAATCAGAATGATGATGTTCATTTAAAAATTCATCTGTAGGGAGAGAAGTTTTAAAAAAATTTTTACGTTTACTAGAAGGAGAAATAACAGACATAGCCTTCTTTATGGATTCAGAAACAAAATCTCATATTATCAGGAACATTCTGCACCTTAGATGTTGAAGGAACTGCAACAGGCAATGGTACTTTACTAAAGGAAATATTATCGGCTTTAACAAGTTTGTCATGACAATTAATACAAACAACAGCTGGAGGAATAGCTACCAAAAGTTTACAGCAGATACACTTAGCTTTGGTAGATTCAGCACTAGACAGCGATTTTCCTGTAGTATCTTCTGACTCAGATGCAACGTGAGACATCTTGCAATATGTAAGAGAAAAAACAACATATATATATAAAGCAAAATTGATCAAATTCCTTAAATGACAGTTTCAGGAATGGGAAAAAATGCCAAAGAACAAGCTTCTAGCAACCAGAAACAATGAAAAATGAGACTTAAATAATGTGGAGACAAAAGCGACGCCCATATTTTTTCGCGCCAAATAAGACGCCCACATTATTTGGCGCCCAAATGCTCTTGGCGCCAAAAATGACGCCACATCCGGAACGCCGACATTTTTGGCGCAAAATAACGTCAAAAAATGACGCAACTTCCGGCGACACGTATGACGCCGGAAACGGAAAAAGAATTTTTGCGCCAAAAAAGTCTGCGCCAAGAATGACGCAATAAAATGAAGCATTTTCAGCCCCCGCGAGCCTAACAGCCCACAGGGAAGAGTCAAATTTTTGAAGGTAAGAAAAAATGATTTAAATCAAATGCATTATCCCAAATATGAAACTGACTGTCTGAAATAAGGAAAGTTTGAACATTCTGAGTCAAGGCAAATAAATGTTTGAATACATATATTTATAACTTTATAAACAAAGTGCCCAACCATAGCTTAGAGTGTCACAGAAAATAAGATTTACTTACCCCAGGACACTCATCTACATGTTTGTAGAAAGCCAAACCAGTACTGAAACGAGAATCAGCAGAGGTAATGGTATATATAAGAGTATATCGTCGATCTGAAAAGGGAGGTAAGAGATGAATCTCTACGACCGATAACAGAGAACCTATGAAATAGACCCCGTAGAAGGAGATCACTGCATTCAAATAGGCAATACTCTCCTTACATCCCTCTGACATTCACTGCACGCTGAGAGGAAAACCGGGCTCCAACTTGGTGCGGAGCGCATATCAACGTAGAATCTTAGCACAAACTTACTTCACCACCTCCATCGGAGGCAAAGTTTGTAAAACTGAATTGTGGGTGTGGTGAGGGGTGTATTTATAGGCATTTTGAGGTTTGGGAAACTTTGCCCCTCCTGGTAGGAATGTATATCCCATACGTCACTAGCTCATGGACTCTTGCTAATTACATGAAAGAAATAAAGAGCCAATTCCGCTGAAAAAATTAATCCACAACCCAAATCAAAAGTTTTAATCTTATAATGAAAAAAAACTGAAATTATAAGCAGAAGAATCAAACTGAAACCGCTGCCTGAAGTACTTTTCTACCAAAAACTGCTTCTGAAGAAGAAAAAACATCAAAATGGTAGAATTTAGTAATAGTATGCAAAGAAGACCAAGTTGCTGCTTTGCAAATTTGATCAACAGAAACTTCATTCCTAAAAGCCCAGGAAGTAGAAACTGACCTAGAAGAATGAGCCGTAATCCTCTGAGGCAGGGGAATTACCCGACTCCAAATAAGCATGATGAATCAAAAGCTTTAACCAAGATGCCAAAGAAATGGCAGAAGCCTTCTGACCTTTCCTAGAACCAGAAAAGATAAGACTAGAAGTCTTTCTGAAATCTTTAGTAGCTTCAACATAATATTTCAAAGCTCTTACCACATCCAAAGAATGTAAAGATCTCTCCAGAGAATTCTTAGGATTAGGACACAATGAAGGGACAATAATTTTTCTACTAATGTTGTTGGAATTCACAACCTTAGGTAAAAATGTAAATGAAGTCCGCAAGACCGCCTTATCCTGATGAAATCTCAGAAAAGGAGACTCACAAGAAAGAGCAGATAACTCAGAAACTCTTCTAGCAGAAGAGATGGCCAAAAGAAACAATACTTTCCAAGAAAGTAAATTAATGTCCAAAGAATGCATAGGCTCAAACGGAGGAGCCTGTAAAGCTTTCAAAACCAAATTAAGACTCCAAAGAAGAGAGATTGATTTAATGACAGGCTTAATACGAACCAAAGCCTGTACAAAACAATGAATATCAGGAAGATTAGCAATTTTTCTGTGAAACAGAACAGAAAGAGCAGAGATTTGTCCTTTCAAGGAACTTGCAGACAAACCCTTATCTAAACCATCCTGAAGAAACTGTAAAATTCTAGGAATTCTAAAAGAATGCCAAGAGAATTTATGAGAAGAACACCATGAAATGTAAGTCTTCCAAACTCAAATCTTTCTAGACACAGATTCACGAGCCTGCAACATAGTATTAATCACTGAGTCAGAGAAACCTCTATGACTAAGCGTTCAATCTCCATACCTTCAAATTTAATGATTTGAGATCCTGATGGAAAAAAAGGGCCTTGAGATATAAAGGTCTGGCCTTAACGGAAGTGGCCAAGGTTGGCAAGTGGACATCAGAACAAGATCCGCTTACCAAAACCTGTGTGGCCATTCTGGAGCCAACAGCAGTACAAACTAAGGCTCCATTATGATTTTGGAAATCACTCTTGGAAGAAGAACTAGAGGCGGAAAGATATAAGCAGGTTGATAATTCCAAGGAAGTGTCAATGCATCCACTGCTTCCGCCTGAGGATCCCTGGACCTGGACAGATACCTGGGAAGTTTACTGTTTAGATGAGAAGCCATCAGATCTATTTCTGTTAGCCCCCACATCTGAACAATCTGAAAAAACACATCTGGTTGAAGAGACCACTCTCCCGGATGTAAAGTCTGGCGACTGAGATAATCCGCTTCCCAATTGTCTATACCTGGGATATGAACCGCAGAAATTAGACAGGAGCTGGATTCCGCCCAAGTAAGTATCCGAGATACTTCTTTCATAGCTTGAGGACTGTGAGTCCCACCTTGATGATTGACATATGCCACGGTTGTGACATTGTCTGAAAACAAATAAACAGTTCTCTCTTCAGAAGAAGCCAAAACTTAAGAGCTCTGAGAATCGAGCGGAGTTCAAAAATATTGATTGGTAATCTCGCCTCTTGAGATTTCCAAACCCCCTGCGCTGTCAGAGATCACCAGACAGCTCCCCAACCTGAAAGACTTGCATCTGTTGTGATCACAGTCCAAGTTGGACGAACAAGAGAGGCCCCTCTAACTAAACAATGGTGATCTAACCACCAAGTCAGAGATAGTCTAACATTGGGATTTAAGGATATTAATTGTGATATCCTTGTATAATCCCTGCACCATTGATTCAGCATACAAAGCTGAAGAGGTCTCATGTGAAAACGAGCAAAAGGGATCGCGTCCAAGACCTAAAACCTCCATGCACATAGCTACTGAAGGGAATTATTGAAACTGAAGGGAATTATTGAAACTGAAGGGAATTATTGAAACTGAAGGTTCTGACAAGCTGCAACTAATTTCAGACGTCATGGATACTGAATCTATTTGGAAACCTAAAAAGGTTACCCTTGTCTGAGGAGTCAAAGAACTTTTTGGTAAATTGATCCTCCAACCATGATTTTGAAGGAACACTTGTTGATTCGTGTGAAATTCTGCAGAGCGTAAAGACTGAGCAAGTACCAAGATATTGTCCAAATAAGGAAACACCGCAATACCCCGCTCTCTGATTACAGAAAGTAGGGCACCGAGAACCTTTGAAAAGATCCTTGGAGCTGTCGCTAGGCCAAAAGGAAGAGCAACAAATTGGTAATGCTCGTCTAGAAAAGAGAATCTCAGGAACTGATGGTGATCTGGATGAATCGGAATATGAAGATATGCATCCTGTAAGTCTATTGTGGACATATAATGCCCTTGCTGAACAAAAGGCAGAATAGTCCTTATAGTCACCATTTTGAATGTTGGTATTCTCACATAACGGTTCAAAATTTCTAGATCCAGAACTGGTCTGAAAGAATTCTTCTTCTTTGGGACAATGAACAGATTTTAAAAAACCCCAGACCCCGTTCCTGAACAGGAACTGCCACAATTACCCCAGATACCTCCATGTCTGAAACACTTCAGGAAAGCCTGAGCCTTTTCTGGGTTCACTGGAATGCATGAGAGAAAGAAACTTCTCACAGGCGGTCTTACTTTGAAACCTATTCTGTACCCTTGAGAAACAATGTTCTGAATCCAATGATTTTGGATTGGATTGAATTGATCCAAACAAACATCCTTGAAGAATTATAGTCTGCCCCCTACCAGCTGAGCTGGAATGAGGGCCGCACCTTCATGCGGACTTGGGGGCTAATTTAGATCTTTTAAATGGCTTGGATTTATTCCAGACTGAAGAAGGCTTCCAATTGGAAACCGTTCCCTTAGGGTTTCTGTTCCTTATTTTGTCGAAAGGAACGAAAATGATTAGCAGCCTTAAATTTACCCTTAGATTTTTTTATCCTGAGGCAAAAAAGCTCCCTTCCCCCCAGTGACAGTTGAAATAATTGAATCCAACTGAGAACCAAATAATGTATTACCTTGGAAAGAGAGAGATAGCAACGTTGATTTAGAAGTCATATCAGCATTCCAAGATTTAAGCCATAAAGCTCTTCTAGCTAATATAGCTAAAGACATATCTGACATCAATTCTGATGATATCAAAAATGGCATCACAAATGAAATTATTAGCATGTTGAATTAACTTAACAATGCTATACACATTATGATCTGATACTTGTTGCGCTAAGCTTTCCAACCAAAAAGTTGAAGCAACTGCAACATCAGCCAAAGAAATAGCAGGCCTAAGAAGATGACCTGAACATAAATAAGCCTTCCTTAGAATATCTATATCTATATATAGTTATAGTAAACTCACAATTAACTGGCACCCATGGGGATTGGTAGATTCCGGAAAAGTGTATTTCTGGTTGACAGCTACTATTAAAAATAGGCCTAACTAGTTCTATAACCCAGATTTTACTATAAACGTATGTATTTAAATATTAATACAGTATCAAGTAAATACAGTATTAATATTTAAATACATACAAGGGTTAGAGTAGCAGAAAAGAGTCCTGAGACATCAATTACTGTGCCTGTCTATTGGTCTATCTACAAGATCCGGACTGTTTGTTTGTTATAGAGCACATTTATGTTCTAACAGGTTTACTTTTTTATCCGGTTGCTTGAGAGTTCTGGATGATAGATATATATATACACACACACACAGTACGTACGTACACACACATATATATATATACATACACATACATATATACACACACACACACACACACTATACAACATTTATATCACAAGCTCAAAAAAAATAAAAAAATAAGAACTACTGTTGAATGTTACCTTTAGAAATTCTTCCTGGATAAGATCAAATTTATGCTTCTCATGTACTGCTCTTGCAGTATTTGTTCTATCAAATGGCTCTACAAAAATAAGGAAATCACATGAAATTATGTTGAAAATAAATATGCATAATGTATTGAATGATTAGCATCTTAAAAAATCTTGAAAAACAATGGAACTATTAAAAATTAATCACACCTATAAAGACAAACTATGCTTAACTGAAAATTTTATTTCCATCGAGGGGAGTAGAGTCCACGGCTTCATTCATTACTAGTGGGAAGAACCTGGCCACCAGGAGGAGGCAAAACCACCCCAGCCAAAGGCTTAAATACCTCCCCCACTCCCCTCATCCCCTAGTCATTCTGCAGAGGGAACAAGGAACAGTAGGAGAAACAATAGGGTATAAATGATGCCAGAAGAGAATATTAAATTTAGGTCCACCCATCGGAGATACGGGCGGGGGCCGTGGACTCTCCTCCCCTCGATGGAAATAAAATTATCAGGTAAGCATAATTTATGTCTTCCATCTAAATGGGAGGAGAGTCCACGGCTTCATTCATTACTAGTGGGAACATATACCCAAGCTCTAGAGGACACTGAATGAAACCAGGAGGGTAAAAGGCGGACCCTTAATCTGAGGGCACCACAGACTGTAGAACCTCTCTCCCAAAAACAGCTTCCGCAAAAGCAAAAACGTCAAATTTGTAAAACTTAGTGAAGGTATGCAAGGAGGACCAGGTAGCCGCCCTGCAAATCTGCTCCAGAGGCCTCCTTCTTGTAGGCCCAAGATGAAGCTACCGCTCTAGTGGAAGAGCCGTTATCCTGAGGAGGATCATGTCACGCTGTCTCGTAGGCCAAGCGGATCAGGCTCCTCAGCCAAAAAGACAAAGAAGTAGCTGAAGCCCTCTGACCCCTGCGCTTCCCTGAATACACGACAGAGTAAGTCCTCCACATCTTATGATAGATGCGACGAGTGACTGGCTTTCTTGCCTGAACCAGAGTGTCACATTCTCAAACAAACCCCTTTTAGCCAAGACTAAGCGTTCAATCTCCATGCAGTCAGCCTCAGAGAATCGAGATTTTGATGTAGAAAAGGACCCTTCTCCAGCAGATCCCTGCAAAAGGGTAACCTCCACGGCAGAGAGGATGACATCCCCATCAGATCCGCAAACCACACCATCGGCTATGAAAGAGCAACCAGAATGGAGGACGCTCTCTGCTGCTTTATACGTGCCACTACATGAGGAAGAAGCAGTAACTGAGGAGATATGTACACCAGGCCGACCCCCCAAGGCATCGCCAATGCGTCTATTAGCTCCACCTTGGGGGCCCTTGATCCGTATCAGGGAAGCTTGCAATTCAACCTTGACGCCATGAGATCAACCTCCGCAAACACTTCGGGGTGGAGAGACCATTCTCCCGGATGAAAGGTCTGCCTGCTGAGGAAATCCGCTTCCCAGTTGTCCACACCCGGGATGTGGATCGCAGAGCACTCCAGTATCCGAGACACCTCCCTCATCGCCAGAGAGCTCCTCGTGCCCCCCCTGGTGGTTGATGTAGGCCACCGAGGTGATATTGTCCGTCTGGAACCTGATAAAGCTGAAGTCTTAGATGAGGCCACGCCTCCAGAGCGTTGTAGATCGCTCAAAGCTCCAGAAAATTTAATGGAAGATGACTCGAAGTGAGACCACTTCCCCTGTGCCATCCTGGCAGCCCAAATTGCTCCCCATCCCGCCAGACTCACGTCCGTGGTAACAATCTCAGGAAGGATGCCCCCATGGACAGGTGATCCAGGCGGATCCACCAGGAGAGGGAAATTGAGTCCACGCACCCATGTATATCGGCTGCGACCGTTTCTGAATGATCGCCGTTCCACTGTCAACCTGCACAATTGAAGAGGTCTGAGATGAAACCTGGCGAATGGAATGATGTCCATGCTGGAAACCATGAGCCCAATCATTTCCATGCACTGAGCTACAGATGGCCTCGCTGTAGACTGAAGGGCAAGACAGGTAGACGACATCTTTGAGTGTCGCTTCTCCGTGAGAAAGATCTTCATGGACACAGAGTCTACGATCGTGCCCAAGAACTCCACTCTGGTACTGGGAACCAGAGAACTCTTGAGATTGATCTTCCAACCGGGAGATTGAAGTAACTGCAGCAGGACCCTGGTGTGGACCTCTGCCAGGTGGGATGACGGCGCCTGAACCAGAATGTCGTCCAGGTAGGGCGCCACCGCAATGCCCTGGGGACTGTGTTACTGCTAGAAGAGCCCCCAGCACCTATGTAAAGACTCTCTGGGCTGTCGCCAGACCAAATGGGAGGGCCACAAACTGGAAATGCTGATCCAGAAAGGCAAATCTGAAGAACCTAAGATGGTTCCTGTAAATCGGAACATAAAAGGTAGGCATCCTTCAAGTCTATAGAGGTCATTAGCTGTCACTCTTGAACTAGAGGCAGAATGGATCTGATCGTTTCCATTTTGAACAATGGAACTTGTTTAAACATTTGAGGTCCAGAATTGGGCGGAACATGCCCTCCTTTGGGACCACGAACAAATTGGAGTAATACCCTAGACCCCTTTCTGCCTGGGTGGCAGAAAGGGGCCCAATGGCACTACTGTCAATTAACAGGGAATAAAGTAACTGTAGATAACTAAGAGGAAGTGCGTACAGTATATTCTTCCTAGGTTGTATCTAAGTGGTAGATACTAGGTGATCAACATAGAAAAGCAAAAGGAGATAAGACTCTCCACGGTTGTACACATAGATAGCACTCAAATTCCCTGAATAGTATAATGGTGGATAGAGTTACAAGTGCACTAGATGAGTATTAAAATATAACTTATTGGGACTTTTTTTTAAAAATAAAAGGACAAAACGATTAAAAACACAGGAGTCGTCTTAACACGAATTTGAGCTGCAGGAGGGTTACTAAAAATAAGATCCTTGATTATTGTACACACAGTGTACTCAAGGAATTAGTTAGTCTAGATAATATAGACCCAGGATCAACTATTGATCCATAGATCCTAGACTAAATGACAATATATTGATTATTGAGACACAGAAAGTTGTCATAAATGAATGGATACTATATTGTCAGTTATCAGTATTCAAAGAAAATGATTATGGTATATTGTGGTATACCATGTACATCAACAACTCAGAAATATCTTATCTGGTGTAAATATATATTTTAGTAGCAATGCTTAATAATATTGAGATTAATTATGTATTACTAGATAGTCTACTGGACTTTATTCATTATCCTGTACAATATATCAGTCATAAACAGTTATAGTCTGAGTCTGGAATAGCTAATATTATATTGTAATATTTAGCTTAGGAATAGATATCCTAGAGTCCTGATAGTGATTAGTGAATACTATGATGGTATTAAATTGTACAGTACCAACGTTTAGTCCAGATAAATACAGTTATTAATTGGACATACAATCAGAGTAAATTATATGTACTGTCAATACTAAACTTGTATAGTATTTGATACCTCTGCAATAACCTAGTAATGTTGTTGTATCTTTCTTAAATTAGTCTTGGCTAGTAACAACTATAATATAATGTAAATACATAAAGTGATGTCCGGTACCTTCAGATTGCCTAACTGATTGATACAGGTTAAATTCCACTAGATCATTCACAATATATAATTACTAGGTTAGGTGCTCTTAGCAATGCACTAATAATCACCAAAGTATACTGAGATTAGGTCAGTTATATCATTGTCTTCTAAATAGAAGTAATAACTTTGGTAATCAATTTCTAAAAAGCAGATTAAGTTGCGGATGTTAAACACAAACACACAAATAAAAAAAGTGATTTTGACTATGTCCTATAGAGCTGAGACATCTGATATGTGTCTCTAGTAATCTCTTCACAGTAAGTTGACCGATAACTAAAATAAAGAAAAATTCAACTGTCTGGTTGTAAATAAAATGGCATAAGCCCTGAATGCATATGGGCTTATCCGTTAAGCAACAAAGTAACCTAATTTTAGTAACAATATCTCTCCTGCCTG